>NC_136267.1:8748393-8863393 GCF_964187855.1 Myxine glutinosa | reverse complement strand
TATAGAGCTCCGCAGGGATTCCATCCAGCCCCGAAGCCTTGCCGGTGGGCAAAGTTTGCAAAGCGGCAAAGAGTTCCCCTAGGGTAACTTCTTCGTCCAGTTGCTGCCGTGCAGACTCAGACAGGGTTGGCAGAGAAGCAGTCATTGAAAGAATCACATTCTTCTTTGTGTTCCTAGCACAATACAAATCTGAAAAATATTCTTTGGCCAAATTTCTGATCTCGTTTTGGTCCTGAGTCGTTCGACCTCCTTGCGTGCACAGTGAAGTTATTTGCTGGTTTCTCTTCGCTCTCAGTTCCAAACCGAAGAAGAATTTCGAAGAGGTATCAATGAAACGCAGGTTCCCCATTCGTAATCGTATTAGAGCCCCTCGAGCCTGCTTTGCGCAGAGCTTAGCAAGGAGGGCTTTCTTCTTCACAATTAAAGAACAAGTCCTTTCAGCGCTCTGGGCCGGAAGGTTCGATTGCAGACACAAGATCTCTTTGGCGATGAGAGTTTGCATCGCTGTTTCATTCTTCGTACAAAAGGAGTTATATTGTTGGCAAAATGACCTAATCTGGGCCTTTGCGTTATCCCACCATTGCCCAAGGCAAGAGAAGGAAGGCTTTCGCAACTTTATAACTTCCCAAAAGGCCCGGAAAGCATCAAGAAACACTTCATTTTGCAAGAGGCTGACGTTGAAAGTCCAGTAAGCAGCACCGCGATTCCGGGCGGAGAAAGGACATGAAGAATGGCCATATGGTGGTCCGAAAAACCGCTCGGGGCTACAACAGCGTGGCCCACAACATTTAAGGAGTCACTGTTGACATATATTCTGTCCAGCCTCGCAAGAGACAGCCGGCCATTTGCACAGCGGCACCATGTATATTGACGTGCGGATGGATTCTGGAGCCTCCACACATCCACAAAGGAAAACTTGGACAATGCTCCCCTTAGAGGCACCATGCTTGCTGGATGGGGCTCTGCTCCATTGCGATCAAGAGTGGGGTCCATTGTGCAGTTGAAATCCCCACTCAGACAAACAATACCATCAAAGTCAAGGTGCGTGAGAGTAAAATCCAACTGTGTAAAAAAATTAAATCTTTCTGTGCTATTACTCGGTGTTGGGCTAGTGTTGGGCTAGTGGCTAGGGTGCCGGCTAAGGATCCTAGGATCCTGGGTTCGAATCCCGGTCAATTGCTGAATTAACGCCAGGGGGGTTGACTCAGCCTGTCATCCTTCCGAGGTCGGCAAATTGAGTACCAGTTCACTGGTAATTCCCTGCTTGTCGTTAAAGGCGGCAAAAAGGGTTGGCGTCAGGAAGGGCATCCGGCCGTAAAACATTGCTTCAAAAAGGGGACCGAAAAACAACAACAACCACAGTTCCCGAAAAAGGCCAACCCCCGCTTGCGGGGAAAAATGGCCTCTAAAGGTGTTTTTTTGTTTTTTTTGTGCTATTACTCGGTGAATATACATTTAGGATCGTGTGCTTATAACCATTAAAAAAGAAATTCACTGACACTAAATGCCCTTTAATAATTTCTTTAAAAGCGACACCCTGTGCACAGAAAGAATGATGCAAAAAGACAGCAACTCCAGCACGATAGCAGGCCAAGCTGCTAAAGAACCACTGTCCTTTCATCATTCTGTTCCATTCACTAACGCAAGAAGGGCTACACCTCGTCTCTTGCAAAAGAACAATATCAAAGCGTTTATGCTGGACAAGCGACTTTACCTGGGCCTTACGTATGGGGGAGCACCCCCCATTAATATTTAAGGTTACAATAGAAAAGGTCATCTTGTAAATTTAAAGATGAATAATTAAGTGGGGAAGAAGTCAGACTGTGCCTGCAACTCCTTCCTGGCTTTGAGCACACATTTCCTAAGGCGAAACACTTGTGACTCTGTCACACCAAGCTGTTCTGCCTTGAGGAGGAGATGTTTGGAGGAAGTTATGAAAGCAGACAAATCTGGGAAAAAATTATTGATTTTGATTTGTTTCTTTCGAAACGTGTCTTGAAGAAACTTTAAGATCTTGGTGGGTGACACTTCAGCGCCTCCCTCGGAACCTTGAGCCAAACCTGGATCATTCCAGGCTTCAATACTAGCACCGGAGGCAAGCGACGAGGCACCGACTGAGTCATCATCAGAGTAGTTTCTATTAACATTAACACACTCTGATGTGAGTGTTTCCACAGCGGAAAATTCGCCCTTTACCAGAGGCAGGACCGGTGTTTCCGTAATGGGGGTTTTAAAATCCACGTGAGAAACTGAGGTTTCTGCAACGGAGGCTTCGCACTCTACCGGAGGAGAAGAGGTCGTTACATTTTCCGCCTCCATGGTTTCCGACATTTCACACTCAACTGGGAGTGGGGGTGCATCAGGCACCTCATTAGAGGTCACCTTGCCAGTAGTCATGGAGGTGTTTACGATCGGTTCTGGGGCCGTTGTGCGCGGCTCGCAACAATCAGGTGCGGAAACATCTTCTTCTTCTTCTTCTTCTTCGCCTAAAACACTGAATCTGTTTTGCAAAGCAAAACCAGCTGTGGACGAATCCGTTTCTGAAACAGGAACGTTAAGCTCCTTTGCCGACGCCATCTTTTTCGGACGGCTTGATTGCACGTCCTCACCAACCCCGCCACGTTTTTGCCTCTTCTCGGAGGTCACAGTGATGAAAACCCCGTCTTCCGTCGGGGGTTCCTCAGTTTCAAGCCTCAAAAGTGAAGGCTGATCCAGCGTCCTGGATGTGCCACATGAGGCAACATTTGGCTCGGTCCGTGTCGATGTGCCACTTGAGGCAGCGTTTGGCTCCGTCCGTGTCGATGTGCCACCGGACATGGACGTCGGACAAGCACCTTTCAAATGTCCGTGCTCCCCGCAGGTGAAACACGTCATCGTCTCCGTTGCGATGTACATCGTGTAGTTTCGCTTATCAGCAACCAGCGTTGCCGACGCATTGAGCGACTGGGCGTTGTTCTTTAGCACGATGTAGCAATGCCGTCGGAACGACATTATGTGACGAACCGTTGAATCGAATCGCAAACGAAGAGGAATCATGGAGACTCGTGACACCACGGTCCCAAAACTGTTTTAAAACGGACACAATATCTCCGCTTTTCATGCACGGCGGAATATTCGACAAAATCACTTTCACCGCCGGCGTGTCCATCGGACTCACATTAACAAAAATGTCCGGCGGTACCGACAAACCCGTTTCGACCGCCTGGGCTACGTAGCGCTCCTCTGAAAGAAAAACCACAACTCGTTGGTTCATCTTCGAAGCCGCTAAAACGTTCTCGATCCCAACGAGCTCTCCCAAGCCCAACACAATGTCCTCGACCCGAACTCCGTCGGGCGGACTCACGATGACTCCATTCTTTCGAGTCAGCGACTCATAAATACTATTCTGCAAACGACCGCTTGCCATAGCGATAAATGAACCAAAACTAAGGAAATATTTGAAAAAACAAAACAAAATAGAACCTATCGCAAGCAAAGCCTGCAGGCGAAGGTAAAATGAAAAGAAATAGAATAAGGGAGCCGATAAACGACGATATTATGAAGAACACGGCAAGCAGAGCACAGGCCCGAAGAACACAAGGTTCTTTAGGACTCGCACCAAACTCACCGTGCGCGCTCTCTTTCTCTCTCTTGTCTCAACAAAGAAGGAAAACACGGGGAAAACTTCACAAACACGTACAAGGACACAGAGGGAGTGAAAAGGGGGGATGGGAAAGGCAACAACACAACACAGTACTCACAGCTCCTCACACACAGCAGCCATGATTGCCACACCCACGCACGACTCACCAACGACCAGCAGGGGGAGAGAGAGAGAGAGAGAAAGAGAGAGAGAGAGAAAGAGAGAAAGAGAGAGAGAGAAAGAGAGAAAGAGAGAAAGAGAGAAAGAGAGAAAGAGGGAAAGAGAGAAAGAGAGAAAGAGAGAGAGAGAGAGAGAGAGAGAGAAAGAGAGAGAGAGAGAGAGAGAGAGAGAGAGAGAGAGAGAGAGAGAGAGAGAGAGAGAGAGAAAGAAAGAGAGAGAGAGAGAGAGAGAGAGACTCGACTTTTGTGTCCTTTTATTATAAACAATGTAAAGCCATTTCACAAGCAGTTGTAAAAAAAGAACACATTTCACAAAGCAGTTGTAAAAAAAACAAAGCAACCAGTTTAAAGAAATTGCATAAGGATCATGAAGACACCACAAAAAGAGCAAAGGGTATTTAAAAGAAACCAGCAAATATACAAATATATATATTTTACAAACCAAATGGGAAGACACAAACAAAACCACAACCAATTTTAAAGGAAATGCTCATGCAAGAGCTATAAATACATCAAGAGCAAATTAAGCGAAAAATTGGGTTGCCACGTCAAAATACAAGATGGCCGCCTCCATGTATGTCTGAACCTTGTGAGCGAAATATCATATCATAGCATGTTTTCTGCGTCTTCCACTTTGTCAACTCACATCACTTCCCCGACGGGGGACCTAGGCGTAACGCTTGTTAGCATAGCTCCACCCCTTGCATGGAGACACATAAACGCTTACACGGACATTCGGCACTAACTTAGTTTAGATTGAGGTGGCTTCACGGCATACGGAGCACGCTAATCTATACAATTCTATCTGGATTAAGGTATTTCATTACGCACCCCCACACACGTAACAATATACACACACACACACACACACACACACACACACACACACACACACACACACACACACACACACACACACACACATATATATTTTAAGAAATTAAGGCATTCCAAACAGGAAGTAAAAAACACTAGACCTAGTCCACAACTTTAACCAAATAAGCAAGAGCAGACCTGGTCTCAGGTGACGTTTCACCTGATTCACAGGCTTCCTCAGGCCAATAGACACAGGGTGTTAAGAGTAGTGTGGTGGTGACCCCACGCTAAGTTCTGTTGGGGATAGTTCTGTGTCATAGATTGTTCCAAGTCCTCACCAATCACAGGGCTCCCTGCATTCAATTTATTCTGCCGCTTTTGTTGGTGTTGTAATTGATTGTGTAGTGCTTTGTCTATGTGATGTAAGTGGACATTTCAGTTTATGGAGTTTTCACAGGAGTACTTGGCCCCGATAATCTCGTGGTTTACCCTTAATGACGGTCTACCAAGGACGATTGTCTGATTCCACGTGAATGTGTGTGTGTTGTGTTTGTGTGTGGTGTGTTGTGTGTGTTTGTTGTGTTGTGTGTGTGTTGCGTGTGTGTTGAGTGCGTGTGTGTGTGTGTGTGTTGTGTGTGTGTGTGTGTGTGTGTGTGTGTGTGTGTGTGTGTGTGTGTGTGTGTGTGTGTGTGTGTGTGTGTGTGGTGTGTGTTTGTGTGTGTGTGTGTGCGTTGTGTATGTGTGTGTGTGTGTATGTGTGTGTGTGTGTGTGTGTGTGTGTGTGTGTGTGTGTGTGTGTGTGTGTGTGTGTGTGTGTGTGTGTGTGTGCAAGTGCGCTGCATATTGTTCTGCTCAGAAATAGGAATGAATACACCTCGTCAATATACACAATCGATGTCTGATTATATAACCGAACAAAGTCAAATATTTAGTGTGGACAGGCCTAGGTGATGATCGATTGAACCAACTCTGAAATCCCACTATGCTCGTTTACCTAAGCGGCTGTTTGGAGGTAACGGTGCTTGTGTTTCTGGTGCACGATTAACCTCCCCATCTGGTGGTACCTGAAGTCAGTGAGCTCAAGCTCCAAACTGGCATTCAAACCTTCTTAGATGGTTCAGAGTGGCAATGTAGTCACGACATCATGCTTCAAGTACAAGCCAATCGTTATTGCCAGCATCAATTAAAGCCACCATGAGCATTGTGTTACTCGTCCTGTCCTCAGTGTGCCGTTGGATGAACAGTGTCGAAGTCCAAAAATCAATATCCACAATCCATTCTATATTCTCAGCATATGGCCTATGGCCTACATTCTCAATGATGAACAATCCCTTTCATCGTTTTTTACAGCTGCCGCTCAGCTCCCATCTGCCGCTTCTCACAGCTGAACATGCGGGTTACTCGCATTAAAGGAATGAGAGACTGAGACTGTCCATATGAGAGACAATGAGAGCACCGCCGTGCACCGTAAATCCACGGCACAAGCTGTGCGGAACACAACGAGTGGGACATGCTGCATTTGAAAAAACAAGCAGGAAAGAATTTCAAGCAGAAACCGAAACAGTTGAATTGTACATTTTATTTAACTACCATGTCTATTTTGGTTATGTACAGTCACGTGAAAAAGTAAGTACACCCCATGTAATGTTTTGACTTTTTCAACATATTTCAACATACAGCTATTTGATCTTCATTTCAACAATATTGATAGATAAAGGTGATATAATATAACAAATATCATGAAACATTTACATTTTGTAGTCCATTGTATAATTTAAATAAACACAAATGCAAATTTCGCATGTGGAAAAAGTAAGTACACCCCTACATTTATCACTACTTCAAATACCTAAAATTAGAATCAGGTGCACCAGCTCAGGTGCAAATAATTAGAACATTATTAGAGAGGATCTTGGAGGAACCTGTCTTATTTAAATCTCAGACATTTAGTTTGGTTTTCTCTTTGTTGTTGAAGTGTGCGGCATCACCATGCCTCGATCAAAAGAGCTCTCTGAGGCCTTCAGAAAGAAGGTTATAGATGCCTACGAGTCTGGGAAGGGATTTAAAAAGATCTCCAAACAATTTGAAATCAATCATTCGACTGTCCGGAAGATCATCCACAAGTGGAGTAGATTCCAAACAACTGCCAACTTGTTCAGGCCAGGCCGCCCCAGCAAGTTCAGCCCGATAGCAGACTGCAAGATGCTGAAAGAAGTCTCTAAGAACCCCAGCATGTCATCACCGGACCTAGAGGTAGCTCTTGCCACTGTTGATGTCAAAGTGCACAAGTCTACAATTAGAAAGAGGCTGCACAAATTTGATCTACATGGGAGGTGTGCCAGGAGGAAACCTTTGCTGTCCAGAAAGAACATCAGGGCAAGACTAAAGTTTGCCAATGAACACATAGGCAAAGCCCAGCACTTCTGGAACAATGTGCTCTGGACAGATGAGTCAAAGGTAGAGCTATTTGGCCACAGTACCAGAAGACATGTTTGGCGAAAACCAACGACAGCATTTGACCACAAGAACCTGATACCAACTGTAAAGCATGGTGGTGGAAATATTATGGTTTGGGGCAGCTTTGCTGCATCAGGGCCTGGGCAGCTCACCATCATATAATCCACCATGAATTCTTCATTGTACCAGAGGGTGCTTGAGGATAATGTGAGGCCATCTGTCGGAAGTTGAAGCTCAACCGAAGGTGGACCTTGCAACATGACAATGACCCTAAACATACCAGTAAATCCACTAAGGAATGGCTGAAAAGAAAGAAATGGAGGGTTCTGGAATGGCCAAGTCAAAGCCCGGATCTAAATCCCATCGAGATGTTGTGGGGGGATTTGAAACAAGCTGTACATGCAAGAAACCCCTCAAACATCGTACAGCTGAAAGAATTCTGCATGGAGGAGTGGGCAAAAAATTCTCCCAGTCGATGTCAGAGACTGGTAGACAGTTATAAGAAATGCCTACTTGAGGTTGTTTCTGCCAAGGGGGCAATACCACATATTAGAGCCAAGGGTGTAATTACTTTTTCCACATGCGAAATTTGCATTTATGTTTATTTAAATTATACAATAGACTACAAAATGTAAATGTTTCATGATATTTGTTATATTATATCACCTTTATCTATCAATATTGTTGAAATAAAGATCAAATAGCTGTATGTTGAAATATGTTGAAATATGTTGAAAAAGTCAAAACTTTACATGGGGTGTACCTACTTTTTCACGTGTCTGTAAGTGACCGACTTGGATACAGGTCATCTGACTCAGATATGTGTCGTCCGACTCGAAAACGGGCGTCCAACTAACTTACATTCGATCTCATAAACGTTCTATTTCTCCAGTTAATTGTAAAGAAAGGTAGTGACCAACTTTTACTTGATTAACAACCAATGTAACAATATTAGAAATAAACAAGAATGACCGGACTGTGGTCACAACCTGCGACAAAATCCGGTGACGGACCAATTGGGAAATGCGCATTTAATACGCTATTAACTTCCTACGCCCTGCCGACGCCACGACGTACTGTGCGTTCTGACGGGATTGATTAAACCTTGCTATTATTCGACATATGATGAGATTTTTCAAGGTTGCTCATCGTCAATAACACTCCACCCAAACAAAGCCAATGGAAATCTGATGCAACAAACCCGGGCAGTGTATAATCAGCATAGGCTTACAAGCCTAATGTATTAGGCTGCCCAGAAAACCAAGATGGCAGCCATATCATTTTGTCTAGGTTAGGGGTTCCCACACCCACAGGGGGTGCGAGATGGAATATCTGGGGGTGCGACAAAGAGTGGCTTGTGTCCTTGTCGTCGTGTGTCACGAGTCATCACTCAGCCATCTGCCAGTGTGCCTTTTGAACATGACATAAAACTTTTAAGTCTGCCTTTCTCTTTCTCTTTCTCTTTCTCTTTCTCTTTCTCTTTCTCTTTCTCTTTCTCTTTCTCTTTCTCTTTCTCTTTCTCTCTCTCTCTCTCTCTCTCTCTCTCTCTCTCTCTCTCTCTCTCTCTCTCTCTCTCTCTCTCTCTCTCTCTCTCTCTATCTCTATCTCTCTCTCTCGCTCTCTCTGTCTCTTCCCCTCCCATCTTTTACTCTACAAGAAAAAAAAGAAAAAAAGAAAAGGATGGGAGGTCAACCAAGATTTCTGTCATTAAACGCGTGCTTCGTTGAACCGTGACTCATGAGGTAAATGCTCAAATTTTCTCGGTGCTGTGGTGGGTGGATTCAAGTGCCAGATGTGGTGTGGTCTGCCAGCTGTCCAACCAATGGGTGTGCATTTCAAAATGACACCGAACAAGAACCCCAACAGCAACAACAACAACAACAAAGCAAAACTTTTGTAGACCTGCGAATAAAAGCACAAACATTTAAATATTGAAAACCGTTTCCAAAATAAAAGTATCAAATCAAAATGTTATGATGTCAAACAACCTCTGCACACCATTCCATATACGTACTGCCAAGAAAGGAAACAAAATAAGTAATTGTGTCCAAAGATAAATACGAGCAACAACACAGAGAAACAACACATCCCCGACAACTTGCACATCCAATATCGGGTACGCAAGAAAATTGTTTTAAAATGGAGAAAATGCCCCAAAAATTCCGAAATCATCAATTTGATACCATTTATGATTTTGAGTTTTTGCCTTCAAATGAAAAACATGACAAGTCAGGAGACGACGACGATTCACGAGCGAGCGGTATTCAATGACAAAGACGGACTATAATCGAAACAGGCCCGGACAGGCCAGGCCCGGAAATGTCAAAACGAAGGATACTGACTGTGAAATGAGATAGAAAGTAATGTATAATCAGTTATGAGGTTAGTTAGCTCCACAATACCGAAAATTCAATTAAAAATGAAATGAAACCAAAAAATGAAAAATGAAAAATCGTCCTCCGTGGGGCTAGACACATGACATTGGCTTCACCAAATATCGAAACCCCTGTCAGATTCCACCAAACCCCTCGGAGAAGATGTAGCTTGAAATAGATTACCCCCTAAAAAGACATCTTTTTCGGGCGTGGCTCCGCCCACAATGGGTGCAATACACCCACTCTAGGCAGGACACAACTAGATCATGATATCAACCTCCCACCCAAGTTTCATCAAGATCTGATGATATCATCGGGTAGTTATGCTGCGGACAGACAGACACACACATAGACACACACACAGACAGACGCACACACATGACGAATATAGTGGTCACTTGATAACTCGTGAACCAATATAAGGAATTGATTGATTTCTGATTTACAATGAAAAACACGATATAAAGAATTGATTGATTGCTGATATACAATGAAAAACACGATACAAGGAATTGATTGATTGCTGATTTACAATGAAAAACACGATACAAGGAATTGGTTGATTGCTGATTTACAATGAAAAACACGATATAAAGAATTGATCCATTGCTGATTTACAATGAAAAACACGATATAAGGAATTGATCGATTTCTGATTTACAATGAAAAACACGATATAAGGAATTGATTGATTGCTGATTTACAATGAAAAACACGATATAAGGAATTGATTGATTGCTGATTTACAATGTAAAAACACGATATAAGGAATTGATCGATTTCTGATTTGCAATGAAAAACACGATATAAGGAATTGATTGATTGCTGATTTACAATGAAAAACACGACATAAGGAATTGATTGATTGCTGATTTACAATGAAAATTATGATACAAGGAATTGATTGATTTCTGATTTACAATGAAAAACACGATACAAGGAATTGATTGATTGCTGATTTACAATGAAATACACGATATAAAGAATTGATTGATTGCTGATTTACAATGAAAAACACGATATAAGGAATTGATCGATTTCTGATTTACAATGAAAAACACGATATAAGGAATTGATCCATTGCTGATTTACAATGAAAAACACGATACAAGGAATTGATCGATTTCTGATTTACAATGAAAAACACGATATAAGGAATTGATCCATTGCTGATTTACAATGAAAAACACGATATAAGGAATTGATCGATTTCTGATTTACAATGAAAAACACGATATAAAGAATTGATTGATTTCTGATTTACAATGAAAAACACGATATAAGGAATTGATTGATCGCTGATTTACAATGAAAAACACGATACAAAGAATTGATTGATTTCTGATTTACAATGAAAAACACGATACAAGGAATTGGTTGATTGCTGATTTACAATGAAAAACACGATACAAGGAATTGATTGATTTCTGATTTACAATGAAAAACACGATATAAGGAATTGATTGATTTCTGATTTACAATGAAAAACACGATACAAGGAATTGATTGATTGCTGACTTACAATGAAAAACACGATACAAGGAATTGATTGATTGCTGATTTACAATAAAAAACACGATATAAAGAATTGATCGATTTCTGATTTACAATGAAAAACACGATATAAAGAATTGATTGATTTCTGATTTACAATGAAAAACACGATATAAGGAATTGATTGATCGCTGATTTACAATGAAAAACATGATACAAGGAATTGATTGATTTCTGATTTACAATGAAAAACACGATACAAGGAATTGATCGATTTCTGATTTACAATGAAAAACACGATACAAGGAATTGATTGATTTCTGATTTACAATGAAAAACACGATACAAGGAATTGATCGGTTTCTGATTTACAATGAAAAACACGATACAAGGAATTGATTTATTGCTGATTTACAATGAAAAACACGATACAAGGAATTGATTGATTGCTGATTTACAATAAAAAACATGATATAAAGAATTGATTGATTTCTGATTTACAATGAAAAACACGATACAAGGAATTGATCGGTTTCTGATTTACAATGAAAAACACGATACAAGTAATTGATTTATTGCTGATTTACAATGAAAAACACGATATAAGGAATTGATTGATTGCTGATTTACAATGAAAAACACGATATAAGGAATTGATTGATTGCTGATTTACAATGAAAAACACGATACAAGGAATTGATTGATTGCTGATTTACAATAAAAAACACGATATAAAGAATTGATTGATTTCTGATTTACAATGAAAAACACGATACAAGGAATTGATTGATTGCTGATTTACAATGAAAAACACGATACAAGGAATTGATTTATTGCTGATTTACAATGAAAACCCAATGAGAAAAAATACAAAATTCTGACTACAAAATTGGTTTCACTTCACAGATTAAGATATTTCCACCGGGAATCAAACTAAACACCAAGAAGCAACAACACAAATTGTATACCAAATACACGATCACATTCGATAAGTTATAACGACCGTTACTTGCAGCATGGTATTCATACCTTGAAGTTGTGAGCTTTCTCATACTTGGCCGTCCTTTCTCCCTCCTTCAGCGTAGCTCTCCGCACGAGCGCCGACAGCTGCAAATAGGAAAAAAGCTTTAATGGCCCCGACAATGCCGACGACCCCCGGACGGACAGCCTGGCCCTCCGTTCAGACCCGGCCACCCACACCATCGGCATCGTCAACCGTGCGAGTGTCGCCCTGCTGAGTGTCGCCCTTTCTCGTGAAAAGGGGGTTTTCGTGAGAGGCAACCATCCACACTTCCCTGGGACCTTCCCGAGGCGATCTTCGCTCACCGCGACTTCTTTACCGGCACGACACGTATTTTAAGTGTGAGGTGAGGAAGGAATGCGACACCTTGGTCCCTGAGGAAAGTGAAAGAAGTCCACGGGAAGACCTGTTGGCGCCCGTTCCAAGGAGAAAACATCTCCCCGAGTACGTAAAAAGACTGAAAAACGACTGGTAAATGGTCGTTGTTGATACAAATTGGTACAAATGACCATTTTGAAAAGGAACCTTTAAAGTGAAATATTACTCCTCCTCGGCCAAGAAGCAAGAACGTTTTAAAATACCGACTAAATGATGTGCCAGCCAAGGAGGAGAACCAGAAGAAAAACAGCAGAGCTCAGTTTAAACACAGCTTTCTGTCCATAAATCCACAGATGTGAACAAATATTGTTCCACAGATTGGATAACAGCCATTGCGGTGAAAAGGTCGAAATTGTTTCACCAAATCAGGTGACTGACATGGTGTGATGCTTCAGAAGAAACTCCACACACACGAAGTGCCTGACTAAAACTAGGCCTTCGTTGACCTCAACAATTATTTACAAGTCCAACGTTAGCCCCACACCCTAAGCTGGTGTCGCACTACCGCACACACGCGTGGTCTCCTTTGTGACGCGGTCACACCAGTTCCCATTCAGGCGGTGAGGACTTGTGCTGAGGGCTTGATGAGAGTGTGAGGGTGTGAGAGCAGGACTTTGGAACGAGGTCAGGATGGTTGAGAAGGGTGCACTTCATGAGATGAGGGAAGAAAGCAGAGCGGAAAAGGAATGCAAATGTTAAAATCGTTTGGGGATTTGGGTGAAAATGGAGAGAAAATGTGTGTGCGTTGTGTGGAATGGGTGGGAGTATAGTAATGGAACCAAGGCAACAGGAGTTGAAAATAGCAATTTAGAAAAAAAGGTGTTTGGCGATGTGAAGTCTCCTTTACACAAAGTTGCACCCCACATGGCAGAACGTGTCAATGTCAGGGCGCAAACAGAGTTAAGAATGCAGATGCACACATAGTGGAAGGACAGACTACTTAAAAAGACACGCACATCTCGTTTTGTCATTTCTGTTCCTCACAATTCTTTCTCTTTCTCTTTCTCTTTCTCTTTCTCTTTCTCTTTCTCTTTCTCTTTCTCTTTCTCTTTCTCTTCTCTCTCTCTCTCTCTCTCTCTCTCTCTCTCTCTCTCTCTCTCTCTCTCTCACACACATTTAATTAATTGTACAGTATTGGTTGTTCCTAAACTTTAATATAATTTAAAGGATTGCTGTAAATGATGTTAATTTCACAACATCCCTTATTCAACTTTATTTAAATTGTAAACCTCAAAACATAGTTAGTTCCGTTATCTAAAGTAAGAAACTTAAACTGTAAGCAATTGAATGGTTTCCTGACTGCACAGATCATCAACTGGGCACCGGTCTTCCTCGAGGTTTCGATCCTTTCAGCCCAGGAGCTCTCCAAACGGCAGATCCACGACCTCGGTCACGGATCCACATCAGTAGATCCACAAATTTGGTCACGGATCCACATCAGTAGATGGTACATCAGTAGATTCACAACCTCTGTCACGGATCCACATCAGTAGATCCACAACCTCGGTCACGAATCCACATCAGCAGATCCACAACCTCGTTCACGGATCCACATCAGTCGATCCATGACCTCATCATGGATCCACATCAGTAGATCCACAACTTTGGTCACGGATCCACATCAGTAGAAGGTACATCAGTATATTCACAACCTCTGTCACGGATCCACATCAGTAGATCCACAACCTCGGTCACGAATCCACATCAGCAGATCCACAACCTCGGTCACGGATCGACATCAGTAGATCCACGACCTCGGTCACGGATCCACATCAGTAGATCCATAACCTCGGTCACAAATCCACAACAGCAGATCCACAATCTCCGTCACGAATCCACATCAGCAGATCCACAACTTCAGTCATGAATCCACATCAGTATATCCACAACCTTGGTCACGGATCCACATCAGTAGATGGTACATCAGTAGATCCACAACCTTGGTCACGAATCCACATCAACAGATCCACAACCTCTGTCACGAATCCACATCAGCAGATCCAACGGATCCACATCAGTAGATCCACAACTTCAGTCATGAATCCACATCAGTAGATGGTACATCAGCAGATCCACAACCTCGGTCACGGATCCACATCAGTATATCCACAACTTTGGTCACGGATCCACATCAGTGGGTCCACACAACCTCGGTCACGGATCCACATCAGTAGATCCATAACCACAGTCACGGATCCAAATCAGTATATCCACAACTTCGGTCACGGATCCACATCAGTGGGTCCGCAACCTCGGTCACGGATCCACATCAGTAGATCCACAACCTCGGTCACGATCAACATCAGCAGATCCACAACCTCAGTTACCTCCAGTCAGTCAACCCAACAGTGCAAGATCACCAACCAAACTTTAACCGCTCGAGAATTTAATGTGTTATCACATATTTATAACTCCCATCCCATCACAGATTCCATTATATGATAATACATTAAATCAGCACATCTTACCCTTAAGATATACCATGTCCACACAACGAATATGACCACCACCACTTACGTCTGGTTCAAACTATTTCAAATATTCAGTCACTTTTTATTTCAAACAGTCACTTATAAAAGTTTTTATATGCTGCAGTCTTCTAGCAACCACCGATTCGAAGCAAAATTGTAGTATATTTATTTGCGGCAGGAAGGGCATCCGGCCATAAAACATTGCTTCAAAAAGGTGAACCACTGTGCCCAAAAAGGCCAACCCCTGCTCTGCGGGGAAAAATGGTCTCTAAAGGCGGGTCATTGTAGTATATTTATTTCTAATAATGTACAGTCGGACCCCAGTAGGGGAAGAATGTTGGTTCTGAGACACTCCCTTCTCCCCTCATAGCCTTCACTTCCCTTACACCTAAGTTATATTATTCCTTTATCCGATTGTCTTAATTTCTAATTGAAAAACTATTTGACCAACACCCCATAACCCTTAAAAATGCGTCTATTTCTCCCTTCACCATCTAAGCCATTAACAAGGTTAAATCCTCAATAGACCCCCAAACCCGTCGTTGATTCTAAAACACCCATATTTTCTTTGAACTCATACAGAGAGCCAATGACTATTTGTTTATGTTCTACTTTAGGGAATAACTTAATTTTCTTATTTTATTCGGTGAGCATTTCTTTTAAAATCAGTGTATTTAAATAATTGTATTCCACGCCTGCCGAGAATTCATAACCCAACAATGTGGTTTAACAAGTCAAGAGCATTTAATCCTTTCTAAAAATGTTAATCCCTTCCAAACACTAGATGCACTACAAACTCTTAGGGAAGCGATATTTTAAAACATTTAATACCATGAAAAATTTTAATCCCTTCCTCTTAAACACAGCAAGGCTATTAGTCAGACAGATTAGCAAATGTATGTGGACGTTCTGGACAAAAGCACTAAATTTTCCCCACATGCTAGCTTTAGCTTTCCATTTTTGGTCGGAACCACTTCCTCCGAATACATTATGGCGGCCATCTTGAATTTTCAAAATGGCCGCCATGTAAAAACTTATATCTATCAATATCTCAGCCAGCTTCTAAGCCACTTAGGACCATAATCCTGGTGTATGAACACACATTTCAAGGTCAAGGAATACAACTATACCATTTAGGATTTTGCTTGTCCCGTATTTGTGTTTTGTGGGTTCGAATTAACCCAGTGTCGGCCGTCCGATCAGATAAGGTTTAGAACCTTCCCGTGCACACGAACTCCAGGGACGCGACAATATATACCGCAGTTGGTTCTTTACTACTCATTTATTTATGAGAAAAATGTATGTGATATTAAACATAACACCATTATCTGTATTAATCTGTAATTCTGTTTCTTCCAAAAGCAAACAATATGTATCAACTTCTTCACTCTCCCCTCTTTCAATGTATGGGGAGGTATCCACTCTATTAGACTTTATACTTTTATAGTTTCCTTTTGAGAACTCAGGTCAATTGCGTAGATTGTATAAAGTTTTTGAAACGCAACCATATCCAAAATGGGTTCTTAATTACTGTTGCTTTCACACACCTTTTGGAAAGAGTTGAATGCTTCTGCATAATCATATTTTTCCCAATCAATTTCCAATCTATCTCACGGGTAAAATGTAGCATCCAGAGAAACCCGAAGTTGTTTCACCTTTGCATTATCACTCAACGCATTATTCTTATCAGTACCTTCATCTCCATCTGGTTTCTTAAAAATGAGCCATAGGTATCGTGGCTTTCCTTCCAGAACACCCAAATTCAACGTGTAGGTAGTTTGGTTCAGTTTAACGTGTTGGAATCTTGTTTTAAGGTATGATACATTTAGTGTTTTTTTTTGAGTGAAGTCTTTTATTTAACATCTCTTCCGTTTTAAGATTAGGTGTATATTCGCTAATATACCAACACATCTAACTAATAACAAATTTATTATTATCACCGAAAGCACGAGCAGCCCCAAAAAGCAATCTATTTTCATTATCATTCCTTTGTAGTTGAAATCTAATTTTAAGTCCATATATAACTTTATCATAATCACAAAATACAAATATACCCTTAAGGGGAACTGCTACGGTAAAACTATTTTCTGATTTATTATCATCATTATACATTGATTTTCTTTGTCTATAATCAGGGTCTGTGTTTGTTCCCGCTGCCATATCAGGAATAAAACCTTCAACAGCTCCCTTACCCATTCTATCACGAAACGAATATAGTGTAAATTTCATCATTTCAGATGTAGCAGAGACATTAATCAACCGCTTCAACTTCTTGTGTTCCAATATACAAATGGACACTATCAAACATTTTCCAGAAGAAATCATTTACGAGTGTAGCATTAGTGTTATTCGCAGCCTTAGTGAATTTAAATTTACACAACAAGAAACTATCAGCTAGATTCAAGTAAGTTTGTTGATTATATATTTCAAAACTTTTTGTTCCGTTTGAATTCCAGCCTGTTCCTGTTATAGCATTTACCTTATAATAATCTTCCTTTTTAGTAGAGTTTGAGATGATAATTGTATCATCCAAATCATAGATACTATCAATCACTTCCATACTTGTATTCATTTAGTAACAAAAGAGGCTAAAACTTTTGAAACCCTGACCCAAGTATTTTAATTATTTTTTGTCGTTCTTGTGGAGATAGTTGAGTTTTTCCTTTCTTAATTTATTTGATTGCTTGTAATTTATGAGACTCCTTTTGATCGTATTTTATACTCTTTATAGCACCCACTACATTTCCCATGGCAGAAGCGGTTGAACCAATTAGGCCCTTATGTTTAAGAATAGTTGAACCAATACCCATTAGGGTATCAATTATCCCATCTCCTTTATTTCTAAATTGATGTCCTACACCCCGTTGTCTCTTAGGTTTATAGTATCCTCTACCAAGAAACATACCTTCACCCTGATAGTATGAAAGGAACATCCCATCCCCATCTTTGGTAATTATTTTATATTTTCCCAACTCGTGTTTTCTCACAATAACCATCGTATTTTTTTATTGGAAAACTTCACGTAGGTGAATTTTGATGGAAACAATTTCTCCATTCAAGGAAATCATACAATTATCTTGGTCGGTAATTATCTTGGTCGGTAACCCCAATAACTCTCTAACTGGAATATCAATCGTGAAATCAACTTCATAATTATTTTTTAGCCTAATAGTTGATTTGGAAGTATGTTTTTGAATAACTATAAAAATATTTTTTGGTTCATCACCTTGATATTTCATAAGGCCAGAAATTTCAGAAGATATTTGGGAAATATGCTTTGGGTGAAACTGTTATAGTTTTGTATCCACTTCCTGAATTATAATTAAACTTGTTGTTTTTTTGTCTGTGATATTAAAAAGGGTATTATAAGTTTCCATATACAATAATGATGCCTCATATTATTTTGTGGAGTCAAGTTGTAGTGGGTATGGGAATGAAGCCATGTGATCATACAAGCAACAGAAACTCCATAATCAAGCGAGTTTAGTAAATCAATATATACTCTATCATCTTCATTTTTAATATTCAACGGTTCATCGTAATAACCTGAAACACGATTCTTGGCTAAAATGTAATATCCATCTTTAGTTCGAAGAAACTTTCATCTGGGGGTTAATTTAACAGGTGGTTGAGCAGACCTCAAGAACATCAATTCACATTGTGTATCAATACCTTTTCACCAACAAGAGAGAACATTGCTGGTTCTTCTGTTGGTAAGAGACCTGCTATGGTTCTTGAGTCCGCTGAATATTCATCGTTTTGAAGGGCTTTCACAATATAATTAGGAGGTTGATTTACCTTTTCCAGTTGTTACAATAAAATCTTTCATCATATTCTAATTCTCCTAAATCCTCCAAATCTTGCTCTATCATTTGACGAAAATCTTTGAGCATTTGAAGTTTTCTAGGAAAGTATTCTATCTTGGGAATTGCAGAAAACATCCATCATTTTTTGTTGGTTAGTTTTTAAAAGCGGTAATAGCGGTCGTTTTCTTTCAAACGCTTCTTCATCCGTTAGTTTCTGTCTGCGTTTCTTCTTTAGGTCTTCCTGTTGCTTTACATCTTTTGAAATGAACTCATGATGTTCCTTAAACCTTCTTGCTCTTTCTTGCGTGATCATTTTCTGTATTTATTTATTGAAAAATATCATTTAATATTTCATCTTGTATCACAATGATATTGTTGCAGTTTTTATAACCTTCACTTTGTCAATTTAGTAGTAAATTTCCTTATAAATAACCCCTGTGTACATTTCCCCTTAATTGGCTGTTAAATGAAATAATCGCACCTTAGTTAGTCCATCGCACCACGTAGCGAACCATAGGATCTCTCCATAGTTATATCGTTATTCTGTGTTTCAGTTAAGGCTGTGTGTCCAATAAATTGACTACGTTGCATCAAATCAAATGATAGGATCCCTCCGACAACCCAATGGCCTCTTAAAAAGCGCCAGTACGGCGGCGTTCGCCACTACTGCTTTGGCTTATTGTCAGCGCCTCAGACTCCATTGCCCACGAGGCCAGGACCGGGGAAGAAGGGCGTGGTCCCCGCCTCGTCACCAAAAGGTGGAGTCAACAGCCCCGATCGACCAACCAGGAGTGAGTGGGCATGGCTTGAGAGGGCGGAGAAAGAAAGATCTGGCAAGTTTGCGAGGGTTCCAAGGGCAGGGTTATAAAACCGGTTGCGCGAAGCCCCCACCGCAGATGAGTGAGGGAGCACGAATTGAGAGTTCTGTGAAGGGAGGCGCATGAGCAAATAACGAGAGGGAGAACGCATGAGGCAGAGGACGCGCATGAGGCAGAGGACGCATGAGGCAGAGGACGCATGAGAAAGCTGCCGGTGTAAAGCCGAATACGTGGAGCTGCTGGCTCCTCGCTTCCAGCCCGGAGCGGACCTGCTTGCCGTGACCTGCAAGAAAACCTTCCAGCCCGGTTGTCCCACCTGAAACTTCTCCTTCCAGGCATTCATTCCTGCCTTCAATTCCCCATTCGTGTACGTGAGTTTGTCTTGTTTTGTCTTGTCCTGGGGTTCCATAAGTAAGCTTCTTTAAGGAATTGCTCTGTGTCCTTCTGCTCCTTCCATTTCCTGTATATTACTCTGATTTCTTCTTTCTTTGGGTTTTTGTACATAATTAATAATAAATATCTGTTCCTTCTTACCTTCGGTTTCTTCTTTCTCGTCCGATCGCTTTAGTGATTTCCCGATTGAGTTCTTGTGGCGCGATTTCGGCCAATGCTTATGAATCGGGTTAGTCTTTGCTAACGGCTCGAACCGCGGACTGCTAACCCGCTCGACAAATACCATCTTGTCCGTGGTTTCGAGCGGTACTTGTCTCCCTGTTTTGCGGAGGGATTGGTGAAGGTATTCGGGAGAACACCTTGACCAATAACCCTGATCAATCCCACCTCGCAAAGGAGCGTTACAAGTACCAGGACCAGAGACGGCAGCTCAACAGGCCAAGGGGATTAAACCCCCCTTGCTAAGGGGAGAGCCGTCTCTGAGATCCGTAACAATTGGTGTCAGGAGTGGGATTTGGACCCGAAGTGCGCTTAACGCACTCAAAATTACGAGTGGCCGAAATTTTGTTATAAAATCCAAATTAAAATCGTGCCATGGATAATCAAGGCGACCGGATGCCGGTAGGGGAGCTAGGAGAGGGTTTGAAGGTAACGCAGGACCCCAGGGAGGAATTGGGAGAGAGAGAGGAGGAGCGCAATACGCATTGGGTAGCGGGGATATCAGGTGCACCAGATGGCGGTGCTTTGCACGTGGTCGCGGCAGCCGAGCCCGAGATACCAGGGTACCGGTACATGTGATTTTTTTTATGGACCAATTAATGGCAAAAGTAGACGAAGCGAGGGGTACCAGTGAGCAATTGGGAAACCAAATTAAAGAAATGGGAAATGATTGGAAAACTAAATTAGGGGGGCTGGGAAGCAAATTGGAGCGAATCGGTAAATTTGGGGACAGAATGGGTGAGAGCATACAACGATGTGGGGGGAGCATGGATCGCATGTTGGGCGAGCAGGTCCCAGGGGTACGCGACGAGGTAACGCGAGTCATGGAGTGCGGATTGAGCGAGTCGGAGCAAGGCACAGGTAACTAGACGGGGGTAGAAATCGCAACCCGGGGTGTGGGGAAGCCGGCGACCGCTGAGGTGGAAGAGGGAATTTTAATAAAGCCAGCGGTCGTCGAGGTGAACAAAGAAAAAGAAATAATGGGTATAGTTGAAATTGAAAAGACGACGGAAGTAGCCCAGGAATTGAAGGGAGAAATGGATTGTGCACAAAGTCAAAGCTCACACCTTATAAAGATTCGCAGGTGCGTGTGGAGCGAAGAAGAAGAACCCCGAAGGTGAGTACGTGGTGCTAAGAGGTTTTGCAGGAAGATGTTTGGCGCGAAAAGAATTTTCACGCGCTTGGGATCCCAGCGTACCGCGGGCGTTTGTGGGAGGTCCGTTGGGCGCTGTGTGAGAGGAAATGGCGCACGTGTAAGAAAAGAGTGTGCGTCGAGGAGTGAGCGTGTTACAAAGTGTGGGAGTGATACCGAGTGCGAGAGCGAATGCACGTCGGAGGGTCTGTGTGAAACAGAGTGTATGGAGTGTGACCCAGAGAGTGAGTTGGTGGTGGCACGGGTGCGAGAGGGCACATCGGAGCGCGTGATGGTGAGTGTTACAGAGGATGTAACAGGAGAGTGTGCGCAAGAAGGTGCGTGAGAGGGGTGGTGTGTAACAGGGAGTGCGGTGGTGGAATGGACGGAGTGTGTGGAATGCATGAGAGGCGCTGAGACGCCAGGCTTGGTGAGTGTGAAAGGGGTCACGTATGCGTGTGAGCATGCGAGTAAGGCATCGACGTGGACCGGGGCAGCGTTTAGGGTGACGGATAGCCGACGTGAGCACTCGGTGCGCAGTGCGCTTTGTTTGCAGCGAGGACCGGCCGGGACCGTAAGCGCGTCGCTCTTCGGAGCGTCGTGCACGATTCGGGCCGGGTCCCGCACTGAATGGTCGGTGCCGCGTCAGAGCGGCGATCGGCGCGATTCCGGGGGAGGGGGGCCGGGTCGGACCTTCGCCCCCTGGCGGGGATGGGGTTCCGACCGGGCGAGCTTCGGTCGTTGGGCCGGAGGCCGCAAAGCTCCGCGCCGAGATGGTGCGTGGAATCTCGGGCCGAGCATGCCGCCTCCCCAGAATCGTAAATGCCAGACGGACTCAACCTGCAGGCGACCAAACCACCCGAATTCATTGCTCGGCTTTGCGAAGCCGAGTTTTAATGATGTCATGACGTACCGAGAGGCTCAGTTATAGCGGACTGTGATGATGACAGTGTTTTGGATTCGAAATTGGGACTAGGGAATATGATTGGCAAATATGATTGGCAAAATTGATGGGCAAGAATGATTGGCAGCGATTGGTAAATTTGATTGGCAGAAAAATTGGATGGGCAAAATTGATAGTGAGAGATGTCCGATGTGGTGGGATGGCAGCTCTGCCATCCCTCACATCCCCGGGCACATGAGCATTCGTTATGGGGTTTTGGCGGTGTAAACCAAGCCAGGGAGGGTTTGGATAATTGTATAGGGACTTAGACATGACCATAGGTGACATGAGAATTAAGTAGCGACATGTACCTGTAGAGGGGACGTAGAATAGATTAGGTGGATTATAATGACGAGGGAGCGCAATAATATAAGCGGCGACTGGGAAGCACAAGTTTTGGAAGGGCACCAGGTAGATCAGATGATGCAGTGTGTTTGTGGTTTATCGAATGAGGCATTGCGTATGGGAGAATCTTGGTGTTGAGCAAATAAGGCAATGCTCGTGAATGGTGCCGTGTGTGTCAAGAAAGTGTGTGGAGTAGTGTATGAGTGAATAATTGTGATTGCGCATTGTATGGAACGAAGAAGCCTGGGAGGAAGGAGGGTGCAGGTGGCACCAGGTGTGTGAGCACAGGTGTGCAAGTGAGTGAACAGGTGTATGGAGAATGGTTGAATGAATGGTCTGGAGTAAATGGAGTATGGAATGGATGGTGTGGAGTGAGTAGTGTGGAAAACGTGGAGTGGAGTGGTTGGTGCGAAGGGAGTGGATGGGGAAGATGGACCCCATCACGAATACCCGGGGGAGGGTAGTTTAAGAGTTAGGTAGATGGTATAGGTAAATTGTGGTGGATATTGGCATCTGTGGTGCGTGTGGTAGAATGGTGTTTGGATGGGTGCATTAGTGACGTGGAAATGGCTGGGCGTGTGGCCTGTTAGAGGTATGGTTGGTTGAGCGCTCCGCCACTGTTAGTCCGTCGGCCAGGTGAGGCCGCAGGTAGGCTCTGGGAGCCAGTTAGAGTTGTTGTGGATGGGGCCCGAGGATCCGGAGGACGGACCCGGGTAGCCCAGTGCCAGAGAGGGCACCGAGGGGGTAAGTGCCAGGGAGGGCCTTCCCCAGTTAGATAGGTTAGTGAGGAGCAGGTAAGCTCGGGTGGCAACTTCAGTGGCGGAGGCGCACAGGTAGGTAGACCTGTTAGGGGAGCCACACGACTCAGCCCCAAAATTGTGCGAAGGCACAGGGAATTGAATCGGGGGAGTGAGACCCCAAATTGGTGAGCGCCACAGATGGTCAATGGGAGTTTGGTTTTTAGAACCGCATAGAGTAAAGATAGCCAATGGTTTTGCAGGGAAAGACCCCGGGTATTGTAAAGTGTGTTAATGTCATTTAGGAAGTAGTTAGGATTAAGAATCTCCTCGCACCATCTGTATCCACTCACCTGAGGTGACGACGGTGCTCCACACCATGCCATGGTTGTTTTGTTTATTTTTGTGCAAATGTTTTGGAAATGTGAGACGCATCATGACGTGGGTGAGACATTGTGCTGGATATTCCATCTCTTCCTCCATATGAGGAATTGATGAGGAATTTGGGTGATGGCAAATTTGGTTTAGAGGGATTGTGACGAATTTGGTGTTAGGGGAGATATGGGGAAGACGTGACGATAGCGACGAATTTGTAAATGTGTAGATTTTGTAAATATGGGGTAAGGGCAAGGGTAGAGTAGGTGACAGGGGGGGTGGCGTACGTTAGGAACGAGCTTTCTCACTTCGCACTCCGTGCGCACCTCGCTCTGCATTACCTTGATTGATGTGTACCTTTATGACCTTACCCCTCGCTAACGTGCCTGCTTTGTCTTCCTTCCCCACCCATGGACCGTGCTCTCTGGGCACTGAGGGGGAGCGTGCGGGAGCCCGCAGTTGTGTGCCCGAATTCCCGCTGCAAGCTGCCTGCATCCATGCACCACTTATGGACCGCACGTCTTGCGGCCATGCACCACCTTATGGACCACGGTTCTGTGGCCAAGCACCACTTATGGACCACACGTTTTGTGGCATGGCCCCTCTGCTGGGACCGGCTAGGTTGGCCAGAGGAAGATCTTGCTTGCGGACCACGGTCACGGTGACATCTAAGCCATGCAGGTGGACCACCAAAGTCGGCCGATGTTGGCCATAAATAAACACATTGGACACGTTCTGTGCTTTTTATTTTGATTATTGCAAATAGGCCGCAAGCCAAGAAGAACATCAAGAGAAAGACAACATCAAGAACTACATCGGCCAGCAGAGGGAGCAGAAGATCAAGACCACCAGTTGTGTTTTTTTTTTGTGTGTTGTGCAATGTAGCACTGGATGGTGTGTGACTGTGCATTTTGGTGCTTATTATTGGTGCTCTTTATTGGTGCTTTGGTGTTTGCATGCCTGGGGATGTATGACAGAATCTCAATTCTGCATCCCCGGGCATGTGAGGTGGTGCGTCGATGCAGTGCATGCTGTCTCCTCCCTCCCACAGGATTCTTTTTGTCTCCTAAAAAGAAAAATGACAGGTCCTGGGTTGCAGTTTTGTAAATAGTCAAATAATGTCACTTGTAAATAATGCTCCCCACCGTTCATGTGTAGTTTGAAAATTAATTCCGCAATTCGGTTAACTGTGGGTGTGAATCTGTTAGGTAGGATGCAACGTAGTAGGGGGACATATTTATTTGTGTTTTAATACTGTCGCACTCAGGGTCAGATTAATTGTAGAGGGAAATTACATCTGCGTGCCACATTAAGTGAAAGTTTTCAGGCCGGGACGTCCCGTGAGGAATGAGGGTGCTGTGTTGCAGTTTTTAGAACCTTCACTTTGTCAATTTAGTAGTAAATTTCCTTATAAATAACCCCTGTGTACATTTCCCCTTAATTGGCTGTTAAATGAAATAATCGCACCTTAGTTAGTCCATCGCACCACGTAGCGAACCATAGGATCTCTCCATAGTTATATCGTTATTCTGTGTTTCAGATAAGGCCGTGTGTCCAATAAGTGACTCTACATTGCATCAAATCAAATACGATAGGATCCCTCCGACACCCCCATGGCCTCCTAAAAAGCGCCAGTACGGCGGCGTTCGCCACTACTGCTTTGGCTTATTGTCAGCGCCTCAGACTCCATTGCCCACGAGGCCAGGACTGGGGAAGAAGGGCATGGTCCCCGCCTCGTCACCAAAAGGTGGAGTCAGCCAGCCCCGATCGACCAACCAGGAGTGAGTGGGCATGGCTTGAGAGGCGGAGAAAGAAAGATCTGGCAAGTTTGCGAGGGTTCCAAGGGTGGGGTTATAAAAACCCGTTGCGCGAAGCCCCCACCACAGATGAGTGAGGAAGCACGAATTGAAAGTTCTGTGAAGGGAGGCGCATGAGCAAGTAACGAGAGTGAGAACGCATGAGGCATAGGACGCGCATGAGGCAGAGGACGCATGAGGCAGAGGACGCATGAGGCAGAGGACGCATGAGGCAGAGGACGCATGAGAAAGCTGCCGGTGTAAAGCCGAATACGTGGAGCTGCCGGCTCGTCACTTCCAGCCCGGAGCGGACCTGCTTGCCGTGACCTGCAAGAAAACCTTCCAGCCCGGTTGTCCCACCTGAACCTTCTCCTTCCAGCCATTCATTCCTGCCTTCAATTCCCCCATTCGTGTACGTGAGTTTGTCTTGTTTTGTCTTGTCCTGGGGTTCCATAAGTAAGCTTCTTTAAGGAATTGCTCTGTGTCCTTCTGCTCCTTCCATTTCCTGTATATTACTCTGATTTCTTCTTTCTTTGGGTTTTTGTACATAATTAATAATAAATATCTGTTCCTTCTTTCCTTTGGTTTCTTCTTTCTCGTCTGATCGCTTGAGTGATTTCCTGATTGAGTTCCTGTGGCGCGATTTCAGCCAATGCTTATGAATCGGGTTAGTCTTTGCTAACGGCTCGAACCGCAGACTGCTAACCCGCTCGGCAAATACCATCTTGTCCGTGGTTTCGAGCGGTACTTGTCTCCCTGTTTTGCGGAGGGATTGGTGAAGGTATTCGGGAGAACACCTTGACCAATAACCCTGATCAATCCCACCTCGCAAAGGAGCGTTACAAGTACCATGACCAGAGACGGCCGGCTCAACAGGCCAAGGGGATTAAACCCCCCTTGCTAAGGGGAGAGCCATCTCTGAGATCTGTAACAATATATTTATATTTTCCAGTCATCTGTCTCTTTTTCTCCTCAAATTTATTTTTACTACATAACGTAGAACAATTGTCTCTCAAAAAATTATTTATAATCTATTGTATTTAACTTGAATAAAAGAAAAGTATTGGCATTGTTTCTTATTGAGCGACAAGGGAGTTGAAAGTATGATTGACTGAGATAAATACAATTACAAGAAGAATGGCTCCCTCTTGTATAGTAGTTATCCATAACCGTTTGGTTTCTCTCATTAACACAATCATCAAAGATAACGAGGTTCTTTTTTTATTTAACTAAATCTTGGGGTGAAGGTATATCATCGTATTATCACTGAGAATACAAGTTATGGGTTTTGATTTATTTTTACATTTCATTCATTCATTCACTGTGTGTCACAAAATAGTTGTATTATATCTTCAATGTTGTAATCATTTAGTTTGTTTTTAATTTTAAATAAATCAACAATATCTTCTTTTTGAAGAACCGCATTAAAACTTTGTGAGTAGTTGATACTCGGGTTGAAAACTTATCATAACCTTAATTATTAAATTATCATAATCTAAAAAGTTGGAAGTAAGGAGCATCTTTAAAAGCAAACAGGTTTTCCCACATCTGCTTGAACCAACTATTTGACATCTTAATGAATTTGGAAGATTTTTATGGTTGTTAAATTTTATTTTATTTTCCCAAACGGGTAAAAAAAATCATTCATTTATATCTTTTGAAAATAATCTATCTATTTTTGTTTTTTTACAGGATTTTTTAGAAACTATATATTTTATCCTGAGTTCAGGTTTAATTTTAAGATTATCCATTATTTTATTTCTATAACATCTTGTGTGGATATTTCTCTGAAAATGACAATCGTGAATAATAAATAACATCAATACTTGAAACATTACCCTAATTTGATCAATCTCTTCCGTTGTAATGAAAGGAGAATCCTCAACATCATCAACACCAATAGCAGTGTGAAAGTCTTCTTTAAATAAATGTTTGACTTCATCAAAAAAAAAAAAATCATTTCTCTTGTTAATCTTGAAAAGTAATTCATTGTTGGTGTCATATTGAAACAGTTATGTTCCTTTTTATATTTTTTATCATCATTTATTAGAAGATTATATTGTTGCGGATATGGGATTTGCATCCATCCATATCCGCTTGTAAATATTCCCCTATTTCCTCAATACTTCCCAACTAGATCTCTTGAAGATCTCGCGAGATCTCGGAGACGGTGGGAGGGATTTTCGAAGCTCCACACGGTCTCCACGTTTTTCGAAGTTAAGTCTGTTCACAATTGTATTTTGTCGAAACTGTATTTATCTTTCGGTGTGTGAAGTTATTGTGTGCAACTTTGGTTGTTTCTCGGTGTTTATCTTTCATAAATTGATCGTCTGTTTGCCGTGTCGCGAGCAAGGCCTTTGCCGCGTCGCGAACGATTTGAAATCGAAGTTAAGTGATTGTTCCCATTTGTATTTTCGTTAAAACTGTATTTATTTATGGTGTTGTACGTATATTGTGTCCCGACGAAGATTTTTCGGTGCAAATCTTTCATACCTGTATTGAAAATCGTGTTAATTCGTGTCGTGTCTTGAGGCCTTGTACAGTGTGCACTGTACAACCTTGAGGCTTTGTTTTTCTCTCAGCGGTCCGTCGTTTGTGATCCAATAACTTTCGTTCTCTGTATTCCCAGTCTTTTCACCCATAGCCTACTTCCTTGTGTAAATCTCAACTCAAAAAAAAAAAAAAAAAAAAAAAAAAAAAAAAAACATTTCCTTCTCTGTTCTCATTCGTTTATTCATTCTTATTAGTTCGTTCGTTCTTCGACCACGTGTTTCTCTCCCATTTCCCCAGATAGTTTTCACTCATTAACCTTCAATGTTTACACTTTCCCCTCAAGTTATGTATTCCGTCATATTTTATAACACCTTTTTCTTCTTCTTCTTTAAAAGGCTGCTTTCGACTTGCTCACCAAATCAATTCATCCCAAAAAAAATATCCATCTCCTATAGTGCCTTTTTTCTACATTCCCTAAAATCTCCTGCACTCCATCCTCCATCCAGCGTCCTCAAACGTATTTTTAACTCGAAGGTCACAAGAAACTCATTTTGCAATAAATGTTCGTTTCCCATAAATCGTACACTTTCAAAAATCCAATCTCACCCCTCCCCTCCAAATCTTCCCCATAACACCTCCCCTCCAAATCTTCCCCATCACCCCTCCCCTCCAAATCTTCCCCATCACCCATCCCTTTCAAATCTCCCCCCTTGCCCCCTCCCTCCTAAACTACCCCCTCACCCCTCCCCGCCAAGACGCCCCCTCGCCCCTCCCCTCCTAGACTCCTGCCTCACCCCTCCCCTCCAAATCTCCCCCATATCCCATCCCTTTCAAATCCCTCCCCTTGTCCCTTCCCTCCCAAACTCCCCCCTCACCCCTCCCCTTCAAATCTCCCCACCCTCATTGCTTCTCAATTTCCCCCCTCTCACTCCCCCTCCTCAAAGCGTCCTCCCCGCTTCTTCCCCCTTCAAACTCTCACCTCCATCTCCCCCAACCTTCTGCCTCGCTCTTCCCCCTCCTCAAATAACACCTCATTGTGGCTCACCCAATCACCATCAAACCTTTTGTCCGCCCCATCCTTCCCTTTCTCCGAGCTATTCTGAAATCTCTGACACACCTTCAACAGCTCTCCCTACCTCTTCCACCTCTTCCACATCTTACCCTACCCCTCCTCCCCCCTGTTCTGTATCTGATGCTCCCCCTTCCTCTTCATTAACGGTATGGACCTCAAACATCCAGGGCCTTCGTTCAAACTTAACTGATCTCTCCATACAGGTTGCTTCTGTCAAACCAGACGTGATCTGCTTAACAGAAACTTTCCTCCTTTATGATGTCTCTGATTCCATAGTATCTCTCCCGGGCTACTCCCTCCTCCGGTATGATAGACCTGAGCCTCGTCCTGGAGGCGGGGTTGCTATCTTTATCAAAAACTCTCTTCCTCACTCGCCCTGCACTGCACTCTCTCCACCTCACCCCCAGGAATACCTCTGGCTACGGCTTCCCCTTCGCTCCCACCTCTTGTTCATATGTGTGTTGTACCGTCCACCAAACAGTGATGACTCCATCTACATCTCGCTGTCTGATGATATGGACCAACTTCTATCTACTCATCCCAACTCTCTCTTCCTCATATGTGGTGATTTCAACTGTCATCATGCCAGTTGGCTGGGTGTGGGTACCTCTCTCACCAGCCATGGCTCCTCAGCAAAGGACTTCTGCGACTCACTGGGACTGACACAATCTGTCAATTTCCCGACCCGGATCTCAGTCAACGGAACATCTTCTCTTCTGGACTTGGTTATGACTAACTTCCCTGAAAATGTCTGCTGCTCTTCTTCTGCTCCGATCGGATCATCTGATCATGTCCTTGTTAAAGTGGACATCTCTCTGACCATCCTCAGGGAGCCTGCTCAGCGTCGACGAGTCTGGCATTTCACTCAGGCCAACTGGCACGGTCTTCAAGCAGCCATCAATCATCTGGACTGGTCTCCCATCTCTACCACCTCTGACATCAACTCATCCTGGGAATTCTTCCAAAGTAAATTGCTCTCTCTCATGCACAGATTTATCCCATCTCGTCTTCAGTTGTCTTACCCTTCCTCCCGTCCATGGTACACGGAATCTTGTGGTGAGGCTGTTGCCCAGAAACAACTTGCCTTCGTCTCCTGGAAAGCAAATCCAACGGAAGGAAATCTCATTTCCTTTCACAAAGCCCGAGACAAGTGTGTGTCCACCCTCAGGAGAGCCAGGAAACAATATCTCTCCATTCTCAAGACCGAACTCTCTTATCTGTCTCCCTCTTCCAAATCCTGGTGGCGTCTGGTCAAATCCGTTTCTGGTGTTTGTTCCCCCTCCATCCCCTCCCTTACGTCAAACGGCTACACAGCTGACTCCGCACGTGAAAAAGCTGAATGCCTCAACTCTGTGTTTGCCTCTAAATCTTGTGTCCCAAACCCATCCCTCTCTGTACCCACCATACCCAGTCGTACCCTGCTGCTCCTGGACTCCATGTCCTTTCCTCCTGACAAGGTGGAAAAGTTTGTGTCAACCCTCGACTCTGATTCTGCAACTGGACCCGACGGCATCAGCCCACGGGTCCTAAAATCCTGCTCTGCTGCTCTATCTCACCCTCTCTCTGTTCTCTTCACCCTCTCTTTTGCTCAAGGTCAACTTCCATCTGCTTGGAAATCAGCCAACATCACCGCTTTGCACAAAAAAGGTGCAAAAACAGATCCTAGCAACTACAGACCAATCAGCCTTCTCCCAATTATCAGCAAAGTCATGGAATCCATCATTGCTTCGGATATGAAATCTTTCCTCTTCTCCAATGGCTTGATCTCTGATCATCAATTTGGTTTCAGACCAGGTCACTCTACTCTGGACATGCTGCTTCTGCTGTCTCAACAATGGATGGAGGTCCTCAATGCCAAACAGGAAATTAGAGCTGTCTCCCTCGACATATCACGTGCCTTCGACACGGTCTGGCACCCCGCTCTGCTCACCAAATTCTCCTCCTTTGGTATCCATGGAAATCTCCACGCATGGCTGGCGGACTTCCTCTCTAGTCGTCGTCAACGTGTGGCCCTGAATGGGTTTCTCTCATCTCCTCTTCCTGTTCAGGCTGGAGTTCCCCAAGGCAGTGTTCTGGGCCCCGTGCTTTTTCTGGTCTTCATCAATGATCTCTCTGACTCTCTCGAAAATCCTCTCTATCTCTTTGCTGATGACTCCACTCTCTGCCGCTCCATTCCTCTTCCCTCAGATCGGCAGTCTGCTGCCTCCTCACTCTCTGAAGACCTGGACAAAATCACAGACTGGTCAAACAAGTGGAACATGTCTTTCAATCCTGACAAATCTCACACTCGTACTATGTCTCTCCGAAAAGATCGACTGGACAACCCTCCCATCTACTTTCTCAACAATCCTCTCCAAGAAGTTCTGTCGCTGAAGATTTTGGGTCTCACTATCTGCCATGATCTTTCTTGGGAAAACCACATTTCCAAGCTGGCCTCCAAAGCCAGTCGCCGACTGGGCATCCTCCGTCGTGCGAAGTCCTTCCTCGGCACACCTGAGCTCCTCACCACATACAAGGCTTTCGTCCGCAGCTCAATGGAATACTGTTCTCCCCTATGGGCCGGTGCTCCTGCCTCACACCTAGCTCGGCTTCACGCTGTTGAAACCAAAGCTTTCAGAATTATTGGAATCTCCCGCGATGAAGCTATCTCTGAGGGCCTTTCACTCACTCACCGCAGGCAGGTAGGTGGTCTTTCTGTCTTCTACCGACTCCTCTCCGGCCTTGCACCCCCAGCTCTCTCTGTGCTCTGTCCCCCAAATATTCCTACAGGTCGCACAAGATCTGCCAGCAACCCTCTGATGGTTAAACTGCCGAAATCTCGGCTCTCTGCTCACCTTCACTCTTTCATTCCTCTTTTCTCCCGCCTCTGGAACAAACTCCCGCACTCCCTTCAATCCCACTCCTCCCTCCAGGTCTTTAAAACAGCTGTTCACCACCATCTCTTATCTTCCCCCATCCAAAACCTTGATCTTTTCTACCCCCGCTAATTCACCCCAGATCCACCTTGTTTGAAATTCCAACTTCTTTCCTGGAAGTCCTGGCAGTGTCCATATGTTTTATACCTCTCCCACCGCCCCCTTCCCATGCCCCCCCCCCCAAAGCCCTCGCCCTCTCTCAGATCTCTCGATGTCTCCATGTCTCTCGGTCCCTGCTCTCAAATGTTGTGTTTGTGTCCTTCCCCCTCTCTCCCCATCTTGTCTACCGCTCCCGATGTTATATGTTTTATGTGTCGGTTTGTCTTTCTGTGTGATTAATGTTCGCTCTTTCACGAGCCTCGATCTTGTATACAAAAAAAAAAAAAAAAATAACTATCCCCAATCCCCCATTCCCTAGTCCCATTTTCTGTAAACAACACTCTGTAGACCCGACCTCCCCCTATTTCCCCCATTAAATGTCGTGCCCAGGTTCACCGCATCTCATGTAAGACAACTATAGGACATCTTGCTAGTTATTCTTAGTCTATGTCAGTTAAGGACTCGTTTCCATTAATTCTGACCCTTCGTTGCACCAGAATGTGATTGTATGGCACCGTTAGGAAGTTTAGGACCTCCCAATACCTCCCCGCAGCTCTTCCTCACGGTTCAGCAACAACAACAACAACAACAACAACAGCAACGGCGGCGGCGTGCACAGGGAGTGCGCGTCCTCACTCCGGCTTGGTTGGTAGGGGGTGTTGGGAGGGCATGAGGCCTTCCCAACGAGCCGCCATCGAACATGTGCTCGACGGGGTTACCAAATAGGGGCTGCCTGTCAGCTCCTCGTCAAGGGCGGAGCCCGGTAACCCCCGCACCCAATGGAAGCGGCGGACCGGCCCCAGGGGGGCGGAGCCAACCAGCCGAGGGCGTGTCACTCCCCGCTGAGCATGCGCAGGAAGAGGGAGGTGACGTCAGATGCGCGCTGAGCTTGGAGCAAGCAAGACGTACCCTCCGAGCGCTGTGAGGCCTCCCCGCATCTCTGGACTGGACCGTGCTTTATCCTGTCCCCGAGCCAAGGTGCACCTTGTGCTATCGACTACCTGTCCCTTCCTGCCATCAATCCCTGTGTAAGTCAGCCTTGTTCCGTTTGTCTGTGGTCTGTCTGGGTTAAGATAAGACGGTATTTAAGTGCCTATCTCTTCTGTGTCTTTACCTCACTACCGTGTAATCTACCCCCTTTTCTCCACCACTGTAATTATACCCTCCTCCGGAGGTCTTGAGAACTGTACCCCTTGCGTCGTTTCATCTATCCCAGTCGTTGTGTCCTTTCCATCATTGATTTAGCATAGCGCGATTTGGTCAACGTCTGGGTGGAATCGGGGTCTAGTCGGGTAATAACTGTTCGGTCGCGGTCATACCAACCGCTCGGTCAAAATAACATCTAAACCGCGTCAGTAACAATTGGTGTCAGGAGTGTCGGATTCGGACCTGGGACTAAATTTGTTAGGCCCAAATTTTGGAACACCAATTGTGTTATTACCGTAACAATTGGTGTCGAGGAGTGGGATTCGAGGCCCGAACCAAATTTTAAAAAAAACATCTAGAAAAAAATTTGGTCAAAATTATAAAGTCACCGAAATTTGATTTTGTTTTACAAAAAAAACCCGAATTTTGAAAGTTGCGCTATGGGAGATCAAGACGGCTGGGTTCCGGTAGAGGAGAGTGAGGCAGGGTCGATCCAGGACCAAATTGAGGGACATGAGGAGAGCGAAGCAGTGAGGGCGGCAGGTTCGCAAAATGGCGTCCTCGCGCACGAGGTTACGGGCGCGCAAAATGGCGCCTCACAGATGGCTACGGCGGCCGCGCCCGCTGCACAAGTGGGAGGGATTGACATGCAGGCCCTCATTGCGCAGCTACAGGCAGCTGTACAGATGAGTATGGGGAGCCAAATTGAGCGACTGGGTGAGCGATTGTAGGGCCAAATGGGGGTAATGAGGGACGAAGCGAGGGGTACCGGTGAGGGATTAGACAAGAAATTTGAGGGATTAGACAAGAAATTTGAGGGGTTAGACAATGGGATAGAAGGGGTGAAACATGGGTTAACGGGGGTAGAAAACAGAATGGCCGCTCAAGAGAATCAAATGGAAGGGATGAAAAAGGGGTTAGAGGGGTTAGAAAACAGTATGGAAGGCAAATTGAGGGACATGAGGGACCAAGCGGAAAGGGAAGTTTAAAAAATGGGGCAGCAGATAGAGGGGGTCAGAATGGGGGTAGAAACTAAATTGGATGCTCACAGGGAGGAAATGGAGCAGATGAGGGTGGCATCTGGGCAGGAGATGCAAGTGATGGGAGAGGAGATCAGAAGAGGTGTGAGTGAGGAGGTCGGAGGAGTGCGCGAGGAGGTGAGGCACTGTGAGGAGCGCATGGAGAAGGAGGTGAGAAAGGGGACTGTAAAATTGCAAGGTGGTATAGAGGAGTTGACGCTGGGAGTAGAACAACTGACAGTGGGACAAAAGGAGTTGGGGGACCAGGTAAAGAAGAACACAGCGGTAATAGAGGGATTAAAATCAACACAGAAGGAGATGAAAAAGGACGTAGGGTGTGATGAAATCGTCATCCAAGTTATGACACTGATGTTGTTCACCTCATGGCCGCTACGCGACCCTTTCGCGGTTCCTATATATATCAGCGCGGACAGGGAAATGTAGATCCATCACCGCAATGTAACTCTAGCGCTCCTCTGGGCTCCCATAGAAAGGTAACGATTCTGCTATATGTATCATAAGCTCTTTTATAGTCATACCACCTGTCCGCACCTGTATTCACCTGTATGTAATATTAATACAATGTTTATTGGTTTCTCTCTAGATGCTGTTGAGAACGAATTTCGATTAAACCTACCTTATGGGTTGATGTTGTATCTTGATTTCAAGATATTTATGGGTTGATATTTATGGTTTATGGGTTGATGTATATCTACCTCGATAATCTGGCGGTTTGTGGATATGTCCAAGGGATATGACCATGATGCTAATCTGCCGCGCTTCCTTGAGGTCGCGCTGGTCTCACATAACTATGCACGAGGATACGTGCACATACTCCCTACGCACGATGGATAGATTTTCTGGGGGACACCGTGACCCATGGCTCTGTCGCTCTGGGTAAGGAGCGTCTGCGACCTTTTCTCGACATGGCCCCTGCGACCTTTTCTCGACATGGCCCCTCCCTGTGATCGGGCCACCTCGCCCCTTGTGGGGGCCCGGGAGGTTATTGTTGCTCGCCCGGGTGCCGTCCGGTATAACGACTCCCACCTCGCCCCTTGTGGGGGGGGGGGGGGCCCAGGATGGCGTCCATGGATGCCTTTGTGTCTTTGAGCGAGACTTTGAGTCCATGGATGGACGATCCGGGCCATTCCATGAAGGTGTTGAATGGACGATCCGGGCCAAGACCATCCATCCGGGACGACGCTGGGTCAAACATGGTTTGTCCAGCCGGGACTCTCTCGGTCTGCCGATCTCCTCCGCGCGCGCTGTACAGCTGGACAAGCTTGCCGTATGCATCCCGGAGGTCCTGCGCGCTTCGCTGGAGAGGCGCGTTTCGGTCGTTTTGTGCGTCGTCGTAATCAGCCATGCCGGTCGTCCAGGCAGCCTTCAGAGGCCGCTCGTGTCTCGTGCGATCGCTGCCAACGGAAGATTCGCGTGCCGCAACATGAGCTTGTAATGCGTATGTACCCTTGGGAGCCAAGGCAGGTACAGACCTACTGTAATGTTACACACCTTCCACATCGACACATCTGCCTGACATGCGTTGCATTGCGACGAATGGACAGTCACTCTTCGTCAAGGCACACCTTAAGTAATGAGTTGCATATCGCAAAGGTACACCTTATCCATCTAGCTACTGTGCCGACTACCTCACTGTTCAATAAGGTACGACTTATCTAATCAGACTACCCCACTGGAAGACTACTGCTACCCACGGGCTCATCGTCTTCTCCCTGGGATGAACACTGCTTGCTCGGTTCGATATCTTCTTGATTGGGACTTCCTCCTCGATACATCTATAGCTGGGGATTGATTGCTAACCAGGCTAACAGGCTGAAATGCAGTAACCCTGCCATCGGGATTGATGGCCCCTTGGACGTTCGACCGGCAGTGACATCTTTCCAATGTATTTCGTTCTTTGCATTCCTATGTATCCCTCTGTATGTGTCTGCTGTTCTTCACCGCCTAGTTAGGATCTAAGCGCGGGGAGAATGTGATGAAATCGTCATCCAAGTTACGACACTGATGTTGTTCACCTCATGACCGCTACGCGACCCTTTCGCGGTTCCTATATATATCAGCGCGGACAGGGAAATGTAGATCCATCACCGCAATGTAACTCTAGCGCTCCTCTGGGCTCCCATAGAAAGGTAACGATTCTGCTATATGTATCATAAGCTCTTTTATAGTCATACCACCTGTCCGCACCTGTATTCACCTGTATGTAATATTAATACAATGTTTATTGGTTTCTCTCTAGATGCTGTTGAGAACGAATTTCGATTAAACCTACCTTATGGGTTGATGTTGTATCTTGATTTCACAACATAGGGGTAATTAAAAAAGAGTGTCAGACGGTACATGAGGACCTGACGAGGAAAATGAACAAGGTGGTAGAGGTGATGGAGGTTAAAGAGCGGGAGGTGCGGGAGCACATAGAAAAAAATAAGGTGGAGTTAGAGGAAGAACTTAAGGGGGCGCACGAGGAGATGAAGGAGGTGAAGCAGAAATTAGACGAAGTGGAAGAAGGGGTGAGCGAAATTAAGAAGCGACGGAGAGAGGATAAGAAAGAGATCAAAGAGGAAGTGAAAGAATTGGTCCAAAGTCTGTGTTCGGATCGTGATGATGTGCTCATTAACCGGATGAGGGATTCGCAGGTGATGGAGGAGAAGCAAAGAGAAAGAGGACCCGGTGTAAGTGGTGACCAATATGGTCGTGCGTATGATGCGCCAGGTGATTTAATAAGCTTGGGGGTCGAGATGGACCCGGATGTTCGTGAGAGGCCAAGAGTGAGGTGTATGGCTGGTCCGGAGGGTATGGAACGAGGGTGCGAGCGAGAGGGTCCGGTGATGGGATAGGTGCGAGGTGTGAGGGAGCAAGGTTGTGGTGGTATGGAATGGGTAGCGGGTTGCGGAAGCGTGACCCATGCATCGACACCAACAGGGGTAGTTTTTAGAGGGACAGGGGAGGCACGGGAGCCCCTTGAGGGTAATGTACTGTGGGGGCCCGGCCGGTTCGGCCCCGCGCTGACCCCGCAAGGGGCGACGCACGGGGTCCGGCAGGCGGGCAACGACTCACATACGAGGTGGTCCCACAAGGTCCCACTCGCGCCGTATGACGGTGGGTAAGGGTGGCATCCCTGCCACCCTTCCCATGATGGGGCAAATGCGCTATAGATTATGGGGTGTATGGCAGTGAAAACTAGCCCGGGTGGGTTAGGATATTGTGTGTAGGGATCTAGCGAAGATGACATTAGGTAACGTTAAGGTTAGTTAGTGACAAGGATACCTGTAGAGGGGACGCAGGTAGATTAGAGTGGATGATAATGACGAGGGAGCGCAATAGTTTAAAGGGACGACTGGGAAGCGCAAGTTTCAGAGGGGAGTAGTTAGATGAGATGATGCTGTGTGAGAACTGGACAGGTGTGTGGAGCAGTGTATGAGTAGTGAGTGTTGTGGATCAGCGCGAATGCGCTTGGGGGAGAGAAGGGTGCAGGCGGCACCAAGTATGAGAGCACAGGTGTGCAAGTACAGGTGTGTGGAATATATGGAGCAGTGAATGAGTGGTGTGGAGAGAGTTGGAGTAAGTGGTACGGAGTGGTGTGCATGGTGCGAAGGTGTGGATGGGGGAAGAGTGGACCCCTTTTCACGAGTACCCGGGGAGGGTAGTTTAAAGAATAGTTAGAAGGTATAGGTAAATTGTGGTTGGATATTGGCATTTGTGGTGCGGTTGCAGAATGGTATTGTGGATGGGTGCATTGGTGTGGTGAAATTGGCTGGTCGTGTGGCCTGTTAGTATGAGTGTGAATGGTTGGGCACTCCGCCACTGTTAGATGTCGGCCAGGTGAGGCCGCAGGTGGGCTCTGGGAGCCGTTAGTGTCAGTAGGTGTCTGAGGATCCCGGGTGTGGATCGGGCAGGCCGTGCCAGAGAGGGCACTGAGGGGGTGAGAGTGCGAGAGGGCCTTCCCCAGTTAGTTAGGTTAGGGTGAGGAGCAGGTGAGCTCGGTAGGCAACAACAGTGGTGGAGGTGTGCAGGTGGGCGGACCAGCTGGGAGCGTCACACGACCCAGCCACAGAAATTGGGCGGGGGCACCGAGTGATGAATCGGGGGAGTGAGACCCCAACTTGAGAAGCACCACAGTTTGGTCAATGGGAATTGGTTTTTAGAACCCATAGTGTAAGTTGGCCAATGGATTGGCAGGGAAAGACCCCGGGTAATGTAAAGTTGTTAAAGTCATTTAGGAAATAGTTAGGATTGATGAACCTGTCGCACCATACGCAGCCACTTACCTGAGGTGATGATGATGACTCCACACCTGTGTTTTCTTTGTTTTGTGTTGCAGGAAAGGAGAATTGCTGTGTGGATTTGTGAGACGCATCACGACGTGGATGAGACATTGGGGTGATTCCATCTCTCCCTCCTTAGGAGGGACTGATGATGAATTGGTGATGGCAAATTTTGATGTTGAGTTGGAGATGGCAAATTTGGATGAGAGTTGGAAATGGCAAATTTGATTGGTTAGGAGGGAGAGAAGACGAATTTGGTTTATGGGAGGAACGGGGAAGACAGTAGGGACGTTTGTTGATGTGTAAAGTAGATGTTTATGGGTAGTGTTGTGTTTTGTGGATACAGTAAGGGGTAAGGGAGGGGCAATGTAGGTTACCTGGTGGGGGGGGGGGCGTATGGTAGGAACGTACCTGTCTCACCTGGTTCCCATGTGCCCCCAGTGTGCATTACCTTGAATTGCGTGCACTTTTGCGCCCTTACCACCTTACTCACTTGTCTTCTTTTGTCTCCCACCTCCGAGGATCTGACTTTGGGGCAGAGAGAGAGGAGAGAGAGGTGCTGGCTCCGCAGTTGTGGGCCTGTACTTCCGCTGCTTGCTGCCTGGATCGATACACCATATGGACCGCAATTTTGGTGGCCGCCCACAATGGACCGCAGTTCTTTGGCGGTCAAGCACCACCCGTGGATGGACCTCTGGGTCAACGTGGCACCTATGCCATACAGGTGAACCACTTTTAGTTGGCCCCCCTGACGGCCACAATTTAGAAATGGACGCGGTTGGCGCCTTTCTTTATTTCTAAAGAAGCCAGAAGGCCAAGTGCACTCCAAGAAGGCAAGACCAGCGGCAGAACATCGGCCGGCTGCGACACCACCGGTGACCATGGACACTTGATTGTGCATTGTTATTGAACACTTTATTGGTGCACCGGATGGTGCTGACTGTGCGTATGGGGTGGTGCTTTTGGTGCTTGGACGGGGTGCTCTGCACATTATTAAAGGCCGTAGGGCCACAGGGCACTCGTGGGTTGGTGTATCGATGCTGGCATGCGTGCTCTCCCTATGCATAACATCTGCATGTGTTCCTCAAAGAACAGGTCCTGGATCGTAGTGTAAATATCAGTGTTGTATAAATAAGGCTCCCTACCGGCTGTATGTTTAGTTTGAGGATGCTTTCCGCGATTCGGTTATCCTGTGGGTGTGTTTCTGTTAGGAGAAGGGTGCAACGTCGCAGGGGGACATATTTACTCATTTGTGAACATCTGTAAAACTGTCGCACTCAGGGTTGAGTTAATAGTAGAGGGAACTACATCTGAGTGCCACACTAAACTAGGTAAAAATTTATCGGGTCGGGACGCCCCGAGGTAGAGAAGGGTGCAATGTTGCGGATATGGGATTTGCATCCATCCATATCCGCTTGTAAATATTCCCCTATTTCCTCAATACTTCCCAACTATCCCCAATCCCCCATTCCCTAGTCCCATTTTCTGTAAACACTCTGTAGACCCGACCTCCCCCTATTTCCCCCATTAAATGTCGTGCCCAGGTTCACCGCATCTCATGTAAGACAACTATAGGACATCTTGCTAGTTATTCTTAGTCTATGTCAGTTAAGGACTCGTTTCCATTAATTCTGACCCTTCGTTGCACCAGAATGTGATTGTATGGCACCGTTAGGAAGTTTAGGACCTCCCAATACCTCCCCGCAGCTCTTCCTCACGGTTCAGCAACAACAACAGCAACGGCGGCGGCGTGCACAGGGAGTGCGCGTCCTCACTCCGGCTTGGTTGGTAGGGGGTGTTGGGAGGGCATGAGGCCTTCCCAACGAGCCGCCATCGAACATGTGCTCGACGGGGTTACCAAATAGGGGCTGCCTGTCAGCTCCTCGTCAAGGGCGGAGCCCGGTAACCCCCGCACCCAATGGAAGCAGCGGACCGGCCCTAGGGGGGCGGAGCCAACCAGCCGAGGGCATGTCACTCCCCGCTGAGCATGCGCAGGAAGAGGGAGGTGACGTCAGATGCGCGCTGAGCTTGGAGCAAGCAAGACGTACTCTCCGAGCGCTGTGCGGCCTCCCCGCATCTCTGGACTGGACCGTGCTTTATCCTGTCCCCGAGCCAAGGTGCACCTTGTGCTATCGACTACCTGTCCCTTCCTGCCATCAATCCCTGTGTAAGTCAGCCTTGTTCCGTTTGTCTGTGGTCTGTCTGGGTTAAGATAAGACGGTATTTAAGTGCCTATCTCTTCTGTGTCTTTACCTCACTACCGTGTAATCTACCCCCTTTTCTCCACCACTGTAATTATACCCTCCTCCGGAGGTCTTGAGAACTGTACCCCTTGCGTCGTTTCATCTATCCCAGTCGTTGTGTCCTTTCCATCATTGATTTAGCATAGCGCGATTTGGTCAACGTCTGGGTGGAATCGGGGTCTAGTCGGGGAATAACTGTTCGGTCGGGGTCATACCAACCGCTCGGTCAAAATAACATCTAAACCGCGTCCGTAACAATTTCATCATTAATTAGATTACATTTTAGGCAAGAAACCAAATGGTTATGGTACTAAGTCCACTACTATTTGTAGCTGTGATGGAGGTGCTGGCTTGGAACGTAAAGGAGGGTTTACTGTGGGAGTTGTTGTATGCAGATGATCTGGTGTTGATTGTGAAAAGTATGGATGGACTGAAGGAGAAGATGAACAAGTAGAAGGAATGTATGGAGACAAAAGGTCTGAAGGTGAATATCGGAAAAACGATGGTGATGGCAAGTGGTAAAGCATGTGGTGAGGTGGAAAGAACTGGGAGGTGGCCTTGTACTGTGTGCAGGAAGGGTGTCGGAGTGAACTCCATTCAATGTACAATGTGCGCTGAGTGGGTTCATCCAAAATGTAGTGGTCTGAGAGGTTCATTAACCAGTGTGGCAGCTACATTCAAATGTAAGGTGTGCACAGAGGGAGCTGCAGCTGGAGGAAATGTTGAGTTGCATCTTGGAGACGGCGTGAAGCTGGAAGGTGTGAAAACATTTTGCTACCTCGGAGACATGCTGAATGGAGAAGGTGGATCAGACTCGGAAAAGGTTGCTAGAGAGAGATGTGCATGGAAGAAGTTTCGGGAACTGAGTGGCGTGCTGATGAGGAGGGGAGTGTCGTTGAAGCTGAAGGGAAAGGTGTATGCTGCATGTGTGAGAAGTGTTACGATTTATGGGAGCGAGACATGGGTAATGAACGTAGAGCAGCAATGAAGGCTGGAAAGGGTGGAAATGCGAATTGTTCGGTGGATGTGTGGAGTATCGTTGAGAGAGAGGAGGCCAAATGATGAATTGCGAAAGATGATGGGAATAGAGCCTGTGATGGATGCTGTGAAGAGAAACAGGTTGAGATGGTTTGGTCATGTGTTGAGGAAGGATGAAAGTGACTGGTTGAGAAGAGTGATGGAAATGAATGTAGAAGGAAGTAGAGGATGGGGAAGACCGAGAAAGACTTGGCTAAAGGTGGTGGAAGAAGAAATGCGGGCAAGGGGGTTAACAAGGGGAGATGCAGAAAATAGGGCAAAATGGAGAAGATTGTCATGGGGCCCACCAGGCTAACCCTGCTCTAGCAGGGAAAATGGCCTTAAAATGCCTGTTGTTGTTGTTGTTGTTGTTGTTGTTGTATTAATTAGAAGATAATCACAGAATATACATTGTTTATGAACTTTTGACTCTGTGTTTAATCCTACTCTATCACAAGCCGGACAATTATCTAATTTATCGTAGGGAGCATCGGGGTATTCAAGAGGTTCAACATCTGGTATATCGTTTAGATTTATCATACTAGGGAGATACCCGTGCTATGCATGGTTGGGAGGCCAGAAGCAAACAGGCAATCCAGATACGGCGAATGCTAAAGCATGAAACCAATAAATTCCACATTCCTGTAGCACCTTCAGTCGCACGTCAGACATGGACAGCAAGTTCGTGAAGGACCTCCATGAAAAACGTACCCGTTCGCAAACAAACAGGTACGTTCACATATAGAAACATCGATCGTGGGACCGTGGCGAATCTGCATATGGCGATCCGTGAAGTTCACGTTCAGAAAGTAGAAACCATCACGGCATGTCGTCATTCACTTGAACTCGATATCTCTTTTTTAATTCCAAACAACATATCTCCAATCACAAATTAATCACAAAATAAACTTTTAACAACATTGTTAATGTTTCCTTCATTGTAAAAACTACCAAATCAACAGTTAAAATTATTTTGAGCCGATAGCTGTTATGGCCTTGGCAAAATCGATGGAGACAGCGATCTGTTAGCGTATTCACCGCCCCAAATAGCTATGTGGAATGCTCTCATGCAGAGATTAAATGTCGTTTGAACTTTGGCCGAGGTCATTATTTACTTTTAATGATGTTTACATACGAATGATGTTTAATGATGTTTATATTGGTTTTGGGTCGTCCTTTCCACATATGTCGTGGGATTTTAAGTTGGAGAGACGGCCGTGATGGCGGTGAGGGGGTTGGAATTCTCTCAAGCAGGGATTCAACCCGTGTCCTTATAAAAGGTCATTGTCCGAGGTCACCGAGTCCGATCGGTGCAGCTGTGCCGATAACCTTCCCGGGGCCTGTTCCGACATTTTTGGTTCTTTTTCAATGAATTTACGACTATAATTCAGTCCTAAACATGTGCTTGTTAAAGTGGACATCTCTCTGGCCATTCTCAGAGCGCCTCCTCAGCGTCGACGAGTCTGGCATTTCACTCAGGCCGACTGGCATGGCCTGCAATCAGCCATCAATCATCTGGACTGGTCTCCCATCTCTACTGCCTCTGACATCAATTCTTCCTGGGAATTCTTCCAAAGCAAACTGCTCTCTCTCATGCACAGATTTATCCCATCTCATCTTCAGTTGTCTTACCCTTCCACCCGTCCATGGTACACTAAATCTTGTGGTGAGGCAGTTGCCCTGAAACAACTTGCCTTTGCCTCTTGGAAAACAAATCCAACTGAAGGCAATCTCAGTTCCTTCCACCAAGCTCGGAACAAGTGTGTGTCTACCCTCAGGAGTGCCATGAAGCACTATCTCTCCACACTCAAGAATGAGCTCTCAAACCTGTCTAATTCCTCCAAATCCTGGTGGCATCTGGTCACATCCGTTTCTGGTGTTTATTCCCCCTCCATCCCCTCCCTTACTTCAAATGGCTACACAGTTGACACCGCTCATGACAAAGCCGAATGCCTCAACTCTATGTTTGTCTCAAAATCTTGTGTCCCAAGCCCATCTCTCTCTGTTCCAACCTTACCCAGTCGAACCCAACTGCTCCTGGACTCTGTGTCCTTCTCTCCTGACAAGGTGGAGAAGTTTTTGTCAAACCTCGACTCTGATTCTGCAACTGGACCAGACGGCATCAGCCCACGGGTCCTAAAATCCTGCTCTGCCGCTCTATCTCACCCTCTCTCTGTACATTCCCCCCTCTCTTTTGCTCAAGGTCATCTGGCAGCATCTTGGAATCAGCAAACATTACCGCTTTACACAAAAAATGTGCAAAAACAGATTCTTGCAACTACAGAACAATCAGCCTGCTCCCAATTATCAGCAAAGTCATGGCATCCATCATTGCTTCGGATATCAAATCCTTCCTCTTCTCCAATGGCTTGATCTCTGATCATCAATTTGGATTCAGACCAGGTCATTCTACTCTGGACATGCTGCTTCTGCTGTCTCAACAATGGATGGAGGTCCTCCATGCCAAACAGGAAATCAGAGCTGTCTCCATTGACATATCACGTGCCTTCAATACGGTCTGGCACCCAGCTCTGCTCACCAAACTCTCCTCCTATGGTATCCATGGAAATGTCCACGCATGGCTTGCGGACTTCCTCTCTGGTCGTAGTCAACGTGTGGCCCTAAATGGATTTCTCTCATCTCCACTTCCTGTTCAGGCTGGAGTTCTCCAATGCAGTGTTCTGGGCCCTGTGCTTTTTCTGGTCTTCATCAATGATCTCTCCGACTCTCTGGAAAATCCTCTCTATCTCTTTGCTGATGACTCCACTCTCTGCCGCTCCATTCCTCATCCCTCAGATCGGCAGTCTGCAGCCGCCTCACTCTCTGTTGACCTGGACAAAATCATAGACTGGTCAAACAAGTGGAACATGTCTTTTAATCCTGACAAATCTCACACTCTTACTATGTCTCTCCGAAAAGACCGACTGGAAAACCCTCCCATCTACTTTCTCAACAATCCTCTCCAAGAAGTTCTGTCGCTATCTGCCATGATCTTTCCTGGGAAAACATCATTTCCAAGCTGGCCTCCAAAGCCAGTCTCCACCTGGGCATCCTCCGTCGTGTGAAGTCCTTCCTGGGCACACCTGACCTCCTCACCACATAAAAGGCTTTCATCCGCAGCTCAATGGAATACTGTTCCCCCCTCTGAGCCAGGGCTCCTGCCTTACACCCAGCTCGGCTACACGCTGTGGAAACCAAAGCTTTCAGAATCATTGGAATCTCCTGCGATGAAGCTAACTCCAATGGCCTTTCACTCACTCACCGCAGGCAGGTTGGTGGTCTTTCTGTCTTCTACGGACTCGTCTCCGGCCTTGCTCCCCCAGCTCTCTCTGTGCTCTGTCCCCCAAATATTCCTGCAGGTCGCACAAGATATGTCATCAACCCTCTTATGGTTAAACTGCCAAAATCTAGGCTCTCTGCTCACCTTCACTCTTTCATTCCCTTTTTCTCCCACCTCTGGAACAAACTCCGACACTCCCTTCAATCCCACTCCCCCCTCCAGGTCTTTAAAACAGCTGTTCACCACAATCTCGTATTGTGGTGAACACTCTTACTATGTCTCTCACCATCCAAAACTTGATCTTTTCTACCCCCGTGAATTCACCCCAGATCCACTTTTTTGAAATTCCAACTTCTTTCCTGGAAGTCCTGGCAGTGTCCATATGTTTTATACCTCTCCCACATCCTCCCCAAGCCCTCGCCCTCCCACAGATCTCTCGATGTCCCTGCTCTCAAATGTTTGTTTTTTTTGTATACTGAATCGAGGCTCGTGAAAGAGCTAACATTTACTTCACAAACAAATCAACCACACAAACTTCCTCCTCTCTCCTCCTCTCTCCCCTCCTTTGTTCCTTGCTCCTCTCTCCCCATCTTGTCGACCGCTCCCCTTATTTTGTGTTTTATGTGTCGGTTTGACTTTTTGTGTGATTAATGTTTGCTCTTTCATGAGCCTCGATCTTGTATACAAAAAAAAAAAAAAGACTAACTAAAACAAGCATTCTGAGTATTGCGCTGCAATACATGTCCCCTACCGGCAGTATGTCGTCCGGAAAACTGTTGGGGAAATTACCAAAGGTTATTTACCCACAGGTTCTGAATCGTTCCCAATCGCGTTCTGAATCATTCCCAATCGCTAATTACCCCAGGACGCGCTCACCTGTGATTCGCACTCGGGACTTCGATTTATACACCTTGCAGACAGGTCAGCAGAAGCACGACAAAAAAGTTGTTGATAAAGAACCTTTCGAGTCGCTAAATGTCAGTAATTTATCATATTTTTTCGGTTCACGATCAATGATCGATGTGTATATATATATATGTTGCTCGGCTTGGCTCCGCCCCTCCCGAAAGCGCGCGCTGTGTCGCGCTATTGACGTTCGCAGACGAGGCTGAGGGCACGCGGTGCGGCTTGGGGAGAACTCTAGAATATAGTCAGGTTCACTATGTTTTTTCGTTCAAAATTTTGGTAGATTAGCAAAACTATACATTTTTGGAATATTCAGAGCATGAGGAATCCAAAAATTAATGTTTACATTTGCGTAGACACCTTTGCGAAAATGACACTCAGGACAGTGATGAAGATGTGTAAAAGCATATTCCTGAACGGTATAGACCTCGTAGATCCTGTGTATAGGACTTATAGTTCAATCTGATACTAGCAAGGCTGCTTTCTTGCTTTATAAACCCATACCTATAACTTCAAAGGACTTGCAATATCATGTATTATGTAATACAGTTATATCACAAATATAAAGACAATGGTTTTCAACTACCTTTGTTTGTTGCTTTTCTATAATCATGAGCACTATTTTGAGGCCTTTATTGGATTCCTTGACCCAGAAAACATAGGATTAGCATATTTAATTAAGTCTCTAGGTTGACTAGAAGCCGAGATAGCGCAAAATATGTATTTTATGGCGGCCATTTTCAAAATCCAAAATGGCGGCCATGCAGGTGTCTGTGCAAATGCCAACATTGATTTTCAGATTCTCCATGCTCTGAAGATTCCAAAAATGTACAGGTTTGCTAATCCCAAAATTTTGAAAGAAATTATATTTGTTAACATAGTGAACCTGACTATCTTCATCACTGTCCTGAGTGTCATTTTCGCAAAGGTGTCTACGCAAATGTAAACATTAATTTTTGGATTCCTCATGCTCTGAATATTCCAAAAATGTATAGTTTTGCTAATCTACCAAAATTTTGAACGAAATTATATTTGTTAACATAGTGAACCTGACTAATAAACAAGAGATATCCATTTTTTTTTTTAATATTTTCGTTTAATAAACGACATCTGCCAAACCACGTGCCCTATCCCAAATTCCAAAAGGACATTTTAGTAGATTGACATGCTGAACAGGTCTGTGAAGTTTCCCCTCGATTGGATCAAAAATGAGGGAGCGGCTCAGTTTTAAAGATTCATGCTTAAAAACGTCATAACTCTGAAACCATGTGATGCATGACGTCATGTTCGCTGACTTTTTTTGTTCATCATGGGTATGCGATTCTACCTGCAAAGTTTGGCCTCGATCTGGTCTGTCCAGCCGTTGCAGAGAAAAAGGGGTTTTCGTGTTTTCACGAAAAACAATATGGCGGCCGAACCACGTGACCTGTGACGTCATAATTACCATTAAAATATTCTACAGACCGAGTCGCTCCTGTCGTGAAAATTTGATCTCAATCGGTCCAATTATCGCAGAGAAATTGGTTTTTAAAGGAAATTAAAACTTAAAATGGCACTGAGTTGAGGATTATCAGAATTATCAGAATTCCCAAAGTTCAAAGTGCCATAACTTTGTCAAAAATGATCGAAACGTCGTGAAGTTCGAACTTGACCTGTAACTTATCATGAGGAAACCATGTGCCAAGTTTGAAATCATTAGCATTAAGAGTTTAGAAAAAAAAGTCCGGAAAACTGTTCTTTGCGTGACGGACTGACGGACTGACAGACGGACAGACGGAGTAACAGCGTGCAAACCTATAGTCCCCTCCATTGTACACGGTAGGGGACTAATAAGTGGTTTTCAACAAGATTTAAATCAAGAAAATTTTATTTTAAATGAAAACGTATCTATAAATTACCACGAGATTTTCATCCCCAAAAAAATTTTTTCAGTGAAGTTTTACTATATAAATATGGTGAATACAACGTATTGCAACGTTTGTAATCGTGAATATAAATATTATAAAAAACACCTTCAAACCCACACACACATATTCAATCTTTTTCAACAAATATCTCCATTTGAACGAGAAACAAAACATTGAGATGTTTGCTCCAAGGATGAACTAAAAGTCAGTTATAAGAAGAATGAAGAGGGGATACTTGGATGCTCTATTAGAAATAGTGATGGAGCTTTGAGAGAACATATAAAAATAAGTATTTTTCAATTAAAAAAACCAGCACCTTCATCAATCGTTGAGAGGATTGAGATGGTTAAACCTGCTATTGAAACACTTGTAAAAGATACACTAACTGAGATGAAAACAATAACGTGAAATTATGGGAGTAAAATTATCATTGACAAGAAATGATGAGAAAACAGAACCATATATGAGAACAAACCCTCACTCTATCGCATCAGTCCAATATTTCTTGTCATCTGGTGTATATAATGAACTTGAAAAACAGGAACAGGATGTTGATAATACTATAGTAGGTAGTGGATTCAATAGTGGACACAACACAACAACAGGCATTTTAAGGCCATTTTCCCTGCTAGAGCGGGGGTTAGGATTCAATTGTGGAGAAGTTGTTTATTTGGATATACACATTCTAAAGTCATCTCCTCTTAAAGCATCTTCTTACATTGATTTACCGAGAGAGATAAAACTTAAAAAGGCAATTGTTTAATATCCAAAACAACGATAATAAATATTTCATTTGGTCTGTTATTGCTCATCTATATCCATCAAAACGGAAACCTGAAAGGGTTGGACATTATAGGAAGTATGAGAATACATTAAATGTTAAAGATTTAAAGTTTCCAATGTCATTAACAGATATTCCTAAATTTGAGAAAAAGAATAATCTATCTGTTAATGTATGTGGATTAACGGACACAAACAAAGTTCAGATATTAAAATTTTCAAATAACTATAAAAATGATGTGTTATGGTTCGGGGAAAAATACACATCATGTTTGCATTAAAAATTGATCAAAATTAACCACTTCACAAGTCGTCAATATAACTAATAAAACGTATCCCTGTAAAGGATGCCTCAACTTCTTTCATACGAAAGAGCGATTAAACCAACATTCAAAATATTGTAGTAATCAAAAATCAACCCTAATTAATATACCAAAAGTAGGTTCAAACATATCATTCAAAGATTTCAACGAATCTATAAAACATCCATTTGTGATATGCACTGATTTTTAAAGTATCCTAGAAAAGATAGATACTGCTTCTCCAAATCCAGATCAATCATCATATCATACACAAATCAATCAATCATACACATACACAAATCATACACAAATAAATGATCAATCATACACAAATAAATATCAAAAACATACTCCTTGTGGTTTCTGTTATTATATCAAATCATCTGTTGGTGATGAATACAACAAGGTAGAACTTTATAGAGGAGAAGATGCTCAAGAGGGGTTTGTAAAATGACTGGAAAAAGACTGTTAGATTATCTAGGATAATGGGAAAAACCTATAAGCCAATGTGCTTAACAAAAGAAGAAAAAAGGAAATTATAGGACAAATAATATCTGTCATATGTGTGAGGAGAAAATTAGTGAAGGTCCAAAGGGAAGAGACCATTGTCATCTCACTGGTAAATATTGAGGTCCGGTTCATCAAAGTTGTAATCTCAATTTAAACTTCCCTCTTTCGTTCCAGTCTTTGTTCACAACATCACTCACGATGACGCACATCTATTTATATATGAATGGAGTAAAACCAGTGGAGACATTTCAGCCATTCCGAACACAAACCAGAAATACATCTCATTCACAAAAACAATTCGTACATCTCCAATAACTCACATTCGATTTATCGATACATTCAAATTTCTGTCAAGTCCATTATCTGACTTGGTATCAAATGTTAAAAACTTTCCAAATCTTAAATCACATTTTTCAATTCAAGAAGAGATTGAACTCCTATAACAAAAGGGGATATATCCTTATGATTATATGGATTCATTTGAGAGATATAAAGAAACACAACTTCCCTCAAAAGAGAATTTCTATATTGAGTTAAATAAAAGTCATAAAACTGATCAAGATTATACTCAAGCACAAAATGTTTGGAAGAAGTTTAATATAAAGCACTTTGGGGAATATCACGATTTGTATCTTAAAACTGATGTTCTTTTATTACCCTGCGCTCGCGAAGCGAAAAGCGGAGTTAAGCATTCAGTTACGTACGTGCGTGTCTGCATTTCAGTAAAGTAAAGTGTGTGCCGTGTCTGCATTTGAAAAATTCATTTTCTCGGCAACCGTTGGTCCGATTGACATGAAATTTTCACCATAAAAGGGCCTCCTCCTGTAGAATATTTTAGTGAATATTATGACGTCTTCGGTCACGTGGTACAGGCACCATCTTGGAAAAACGTTACACCTCTATATCTCCGAAACCGCTCAATGGAAAAAATGGAAACATGGCTCATTGTCAAGTGCTCACCGTGGGGAAAAAGATATGTTGATGATGATGTCATCGGTGCCTTAATTATGACGTCATAATTCTACAAGTACAACGCTTGATCTGATCAGTATGGAAAAAAAAATCCTCTGCAACTGTTAGTCCGATTGGCACGAAATTTTCAGAATATGAGCGGCTCCTCCTGTGGAATTTTTAAAATGATAATTATGATGTCATATGTCACGTGGTACAGGCGCCATCTTGGAAAATCGAAAAAACGTTGCACCTCTATATCTCCGAAACTGCTCCATGGGAAAAAACTGAAACATGGCTCATTGTCAAGTACTCCGTTTGGGGAATAAGATATGTTAATGATGATGTCATCGGTACTTTAATTATGACGTCATAATTTGACAAGTACAACCCTTGATTCGATCAGTATGATTTTTTTTTTCTGCAATTTTTGGTCCGATTGACATAAAATTTTCACCATAGGAGGGCCTCCTCCTGTAGAATATTTCAATGATTATTGTGACATCAGAGGTCGCGTGGTACAGGCGCCATCTTGGAAAACCTTCGCACCTCTATATCTCTGAAACCACTCCACAGAAAAAATTGAGACCTGGCTCATTGTCACCGACTCCCCATGGGGAATAAGATATGTTAATGATGATGTCATCGGTGCCTTCGTTATGACGTCATAATTCGACAAATACAACACTTATCCTGCCGATCATTATGATTTGCTTTTTTTTCAGAAACTGTTGTTCTGATGGATACGAAATTTTCACCATAGGAGAGCCTCCTCCTTTAGAATATTTTAATGATAATCATGATGTCATTGGTCATGTGTTACAGGTGCCATCTTGGAAAAACCGAAAAACGTTGCACCTCTATATCTCCAAAACCGCTCTATAGAAAAAATTGAAACATGGCTCATTGTAAATAACTCCATATGGGGAATAGGTGTTGTTAACGATGACGTCACAGGTGCCATAATTATGACGTCATAATTCGACAAGGACAACGCTTAGTCTGATCAGTTTGAAATTTATTGAACATGATCTATGCAATAATTATTTAGAGAATATAAATGTATGATGTCATCGCTCACGTAGTCTGGCAATCATATTGGATCAAAAAAAAGAAACACTCAAAAGCAGAAGAGTTGGCTCACACCAAGTTCATTGTGCAGGGTAAGTATTCTATGAATACCATCTAGTTGTTTTATGTGTCCGTTAATGTTTTTTGTGTTCTATGTGCTAATGTGTGTTTAATGTGATAGCTCTTACAAGAGAGTCGATCTTGTATACAAAAATTTTTTTATATATAATAATGAAAAATGATTCTTCACCATTGAGAGATTGGGAGAAAAGCGATATATAACTTAGTTTAAAAGGTTATGGACGAGTTATGACCAAAGTTGGTAGACGAGATGGTTCGTTGACAAGAACAAACCGATTAGATTTTGGTTCAGGTCCGAATCCAGATCCGGCCTATCAGTGGGATACAAAACACTGTTCAACTGTTCAGCTTGGCTGAAGTATGCACTCTACCGAGTGCTGTTCTACTTTATAATATTTTCACTATTCATATTGTTATTTTACTAATCCCATTTGGGGTCGTGTGGCGGACACAAAAGCCCACTGGCGTGGTGACATCATTCCACGCACCAAGTGGGCGGTGGCCACGCCCGAGGGGTAGGCGTGGCCTCATGATATACCCCGGGCGACCAGCCCGGAGGAGCACAGTGTTACAGTGTAGTCTTACAATAAAGACGTTTATATGTTACCGCTTGTCCGCTTCCTCCTTGCTCACAAGCAGCGCGCGTAACGCCGCGCTTTACTGGTGACCCTCGACGTTGGATCTGCCGGAGCGATCCTTCCACACGCGACGCCATCGCCATGGCGCCGCCTTCGTCAAACTTCCGGAATTTTGGGAGGCTCAGGCCGAAGTCTGGTTCGTCCAGGCCGAAGCCCAATTTCAGCTTCGGCACCTCACCGGCGATGACACGCGCTACTGCCACGTCGTCGCCTCCCTCGGGCCCGGCACGGCCGCTCGAGTTGTGTCCGTCCTTCGCCACCCACCGGACGGCCACAAGTACGAGGCACTCAAGCGGCTACTCCTAGCCACGTTCAGCCTCACGGACGACGCACGGGCCGACCGCCTCCTGGATCTCCCCGAGCTCGGTGAGACGCGCCCGTCGGTCCGAATGGACCATATGCTGTCACTGTTAGGCGACGAAGCCCCCGGTTCGCTATTCCGGGCGCTTTTCCGTCGCCAACTTCCAGCGCAGGTTCGCCTCGCGTTGGCCGGGACCGGGCTAACGGAACCCCGAGCATTGGCGGCCGAGGCGGACAAGTACTTCGCCGCTTCGGACACGCGGGCGAGCGTTGGCGTGGCCGTCACGGCCTTCGACGCTGCTGTTCCACAGCATCATCTTCTACAGCACGCTGAGTTTCAGCAGCATGCTGATACGCACCTCGTGAACGCCGCCACGCCCCGCCCACCGCCGCGGCGAAAACCGCCACCGCGGGGAAACCAGTCGACTCCACCGGCCTGGCGGAGCCAGCCGCGCTCCTCCAGCTCCACCACCTGGTGCTGGTTCCACGCCAAGTTCGGCCACGAAGCTCGGCGGTGTCATCCGCCGTGCTCCTTCAACGGGTCGGGAAACGCCCGGGCCGGCGCTCAATTGTGGCGATGAGCGCCGGCCGTTCGAGCAGCCTGCTGTTCATAACGGACACCTTCTCCGGGCGCCGTTACCTGTGCGACACGGGAGCACAGGTGAGTGTCATTCCCGCCGGCACGTCAGACAAGCACGCCGCGGGTGGGGGCCCCGCACTGCTTGCCGCGAACGGGACGCCCATCCGTACGTACGGAAAACGCTGCCTCTCTCTGCGGTTTGGAGGGCAGGTTTTCCGATGGACGTTCGTCACCGCCGACGTGCCCATGGCACTGCTTGGCGCGGACTTCCTGTGCGCTAATGGGCTCCTGGTCGACGTCAAGCGCAGACGGCTTGTCCAGGCCGAGACGTTCAGCTCGCTCGCATGTGCGTTGCCCAGCTCAACGAGCGGCTTGCCAAGCGGCTGGCCGAACGATTCGATTCCGGCCACGTTGGTCTGTACGCTTCCGGCAGCGGACGCATTCACCCGCCTCCTCGCCGGCTTCCCGGCCCTCACGCGGCCCACCTTCTCGGCGGGGGCCGTCAAGCACGGGGTGGCCCATCACATCCCCACCGTCGGGCCACCGGTCTACGCCCGGGCACGCCGCCTCGAGCCGACGAAGCTGGCGGTGGCAAAAGCGGAGTTCGCTACCCTGGAGCGACTCGGCATCGTTCGGCGCTCAGAGAGCGCTTGGGCGTCGCCGCTGCACATCGTGCCGAAGCCCGGCGGGGGATGGCGACCGTGCGGGGACTATCGCCGTCTCAATGACGCCACGACTCCCGACCGCTACCCCGTCCCCCACATTCAGGACTTTTCCGCCCGTTTGGCGGGCAGGTCCTTCTTCTCGAAGGTGGACCTCATACGCGGCTACCATCAGGTCCCCGTCAGGCCGGAGGACGTCCCGAAGACGGCGGTCATCACGCCATTCGGACTCTTCGAGTTCCTGCGCATGCCCTTCGGTCTGAAGAATGCGGCTCAGGCGTTCCAGCGACTGATGGACAGCGTCCTGCGCGACTTGGATTTTGTCTACGTCTACCTGGACGATATCCTCGTCGCCAGCGCGTCCCGCGAAGAGCACCTACGCCACCTCCGCACGCTCTTCGAACGCCTGGGCCAGCATGGCCTGATTGTGAACCCCGCAAAGTGCCGGTTCGGCGCCGCCACAATCGATTTTCTGGGGCACCGTGTCACCAGGCACGGAGCCGTCCCCCTGCCGGCCAAGGTGGAGGCGGTGAAGGGGTTTCCGCGCCCCCGCACGATCAGAGGGCTGCAGGAGTTCCTGGGCATGGTGAACTTTTACCATCGGTTCCTGCCCCGTATCGCCCAGCTCCTGCGCCCCCTGCACGAAGCTCTCCGAGGTAAGCCGGGCAAAGGCGACGTTACCTGGACCGAGCAGATGGACACGGCGTTCACGGGCGCGAAGCTCGCCTTGGCTAACGCCACCATGCTCGCGCACCCGGCGCCCGATGCACCGATCGCCCTCACCACCGATGCCTCGGACTACGCGGTGGGCGCGGTGCACGAGCAATGGGTGCGTGGAGCTTGGCAACCGCTGGCGTTCTTTAGCCGGCAGCTTCGCCCGCCCGAACGCCGTTACAGTACCTTCGACCGCGAGTTGCTCGGACTTCACTTGGCGGTCAGGCACTTCCGCCATCTGCTCGAGGGCCGGGCGTTCACTGCCTTCGTCGACCACAAGCCGCTGATCTTCGCGATGGGCAAGGTCACCGAGCCGTGGTCGGCCCGGCAGCAGCGTCACCTCTCGGCCGTGTCCGAGTACACGACGGACATCCAGCACGTCGCGGGGAAGGACAACCCGGTGGCGGATTGCCTTTCCCGGGCCGTCGCCCACGCAGTCCACCTCGGCATCGACTATGCCCGGATGGCAGCGGACCAGGCCGCTGACCCCGACGTCCAGGCCTTGCGGACCGCCGTCACGGGCCTCCGCGTCACCGAGGTGCCGTTCGACGGCGCGGGCGCGGCCCTCTTGTGCGACGTCTCCCTCGGGCGTCCTCGCCCCATTGTGCCCGCGGGCTGGCAGCGCCAGGTGTTTGACGCCATCCACGGCCTGTCCCACCCGGGCGCGAGGGCCTCCCAAAGGCTGATCGCCGACAAGTTCGTCTGGCATGGCCTCCGGAAGGCCGTCCGCGGCTGGGCCAGGACATGCCTCGCGTGCCAGCGCGCCAAGGTGCACCGGCACACCCAGGCCCCGTTGGCCCCGTTCACGGTGCCGGAACGCCGGTTTGACCACGTCCACGTGGACCTGGTGGGACCTCTGCCCCCCTCGCGGGGTTTCACCCACGTCCTCACCATGGTGGACCGCACCACCCGGTGGCCGGAGGCCGTGCCCTTGGCGTCGACAACGGCGGCCGATGTCGCGCAGGCTTTCATCGCCACCTGGGTCGCCCGCTTCGGCGCCCCCTCAGACATCTCATCCGACCGCGGCCCCCAGTTCACCTCGGAGCTCTGGGGGGCGGTTGCGCAGGGGCTCGGGGTCCGGCTGCACCGAACCACGGCCTACCACCCCCAGGCTAACGGCCTGTGTGAGCGATTTCACCGCTCATTGAAGGCCGCGCTCCGGGCCACCCTCCGCGACGGCGGCTGGGTCGACAGGCTCCCCTGGGTCCTGCTGGGCCTCCGGACGGCGCCCAAGGAGGACCTGCGCGCATCCGCGGCGGAGTTGGTCTTCGGGCAACCGCTGCGGGTGCCGGGCGAGTTCCTCCCCGACTCCACGGCACCATGGTCAGGCACAGCAGCGCTCCGCTCTGCAAGAGACCGCCCAGAGGTTCGCCCCGGTGCCAACGGCATGCCACGGGCACCCACCGACGCACGTCGCCCCGGAGCTTCGCACGGCGGAGTACGTCTTCGTCCGCCACGATGCCCATCGGACACCACTGCGGCCCCCGTACGACGGGCCTTTCCGCGTGCTGGAGACCGGGGCGAAGCACTTCACCCTGGACATCGGCGGTACTCCTGACCGCGTTTCGGTAGACCGCCTCAAGCCGGCCCACCTCGATGTGGACCATCCACCGCCAGTGGCCCGACCCCCACGTCGGGGCCGCCCTCCTGCGGGCGGACCCCCGGCACCGCCCAGCCCCGCCGCCACGCCGCCCCCCGGTCCTGCACCCATCCCAGGAGCAGCCAGGGGCATCCCACCTGGCATCCCTGCACCCCGGACGCCGCCGATCGCCAGGGGGCGCTTCGGCCGGGTCATTCGTCTGCCCCGCAAACTGGCCCTCCAGGTGCGCGGGAATTCTGGGGGGGCGCGTGTGGCGGACACAAAAGCCCACTGGCGTGGTGACATCATTCCACGCACCAAGTGGGCGGTGGCCACGCCCGAGGGGTAGGCGTGGCCTCATGATATACCCCGGGCGACCAGCCCGGAGGAGCACAGTGTTACAGTGTAGTCTTACAATAAAGACGTTTATATGTTACCGCTTGTCCGCTTCCTCCTTGCTCACAAGCAGCGCGCGTAACGCCGCGCTTTAGTCGTTAGGTTCAGTACTGTATTAGTAAAAGTCCGATTAGTTGCTTTAATCTATTGCTAAGTTCAGTGATGTATTAGTAAACGTCTGATTAGTTGTTTTTATCTATTGATAAGTTCAGTGATGTATTAGTAAACGGCTGACTAGTTGTTTTAATCTATTGATAAGTTCAGTGATGTATTAGTAAACATCTGATTAGTTGTTTTTATCTATTGATAAGTTCAGTGATGTATTAGTAAACGGCTGACTAGTTGTTTTAATCCATTGATAAGTTCACTGCTCTATTAGTAAATGTCTGACTAGTTGTTTTAATATATTGATAAGTTCAGTGATGTATTAGTAAACATCTGATTAGTTGTGTTTATCGATTGATAAGTTCAGTGATGTATTAGTAAACGGCTGACTAGTTCTTTTAATCCATTGATAAGTTCACTGCTGTATTAGTAAATGTCTGCCTCGTTGTTTTAATCTGCTGATAAGTTCAGTGATGTATTAGTGAATATAACACAACACAACAACATGCATTTTAAGGCCATTTTCCCTGCTAGAGCGGGGGTTAGCCTTGCGGTCCCCATGACAATCTTCTCCATTCTGCCCTATTTTCTGCATCTCTCCTTGCTAACCCCCTTGCCCGCATTTCTTCTTCCACCACCTTTAGCCAAGTCTTTCTCGGTCTTCCCCGTCCTCTACTTCCTTCTACATTCATTTCCATCACTCTTCTCAACCAGTCACTTTCATCCTTCCTCAACACATGACCAAACCATCTCAACCTGTTCCTCTTCACAGCATCAATCACAGGCTCCATTCCCATCATCTTTCGCAATTCATCATTTGTCTTCCTCTCTCTCAATGATACTCCGCACATCCATAGAACCATTCGCATTTCCACCCTTTCCAGCCTTCGTTGCTGCTCTACGTTCATTACCCATGTCTCGCTCCCATAAATCATAACACTTCTCACACATTCAGCATACACCTTTCCCTTCAGCTTCAACAACACTCTCCTCCTCATCAGCACGCCACTCAGTTCCCGAAACTTCTTCCATGCACATCTCACTCTAGCAACCGTTGCCGAATCTGATCCACCTTCTCCATTCGGCATGTCTCCGAGGTAGCAAAATGTTTTCACACCTTCCAGCTTCACGCCGTCTCCAAGATCCAACTCAACATTTCCTCCATCTGCAGCTCCCTCTGTGCACACCTTACATTTGAATGTAGCTGCCACACTAGTTAATGACCCTCGCAGACCACTACATTTTTGATGAACCCACTCAGCGCACATTGTACATTGAATGGAGTTCACTCCGACACCCTTCCTGCACACAGCACACGGCCACTTCCCAGTTCTTTCCACCTCACCACATGCTTTACCACTTGCCATCACCTTCGTCTTTCCGATATTCACCTTCAGACCTTTTGTCTCCTTACATTCCTTCCACTTGTTCATCTTTTCCTTCAGTCCATCCATACTTTCCACAATCAACACCAGATCATCTGCATACAGCAACTCCCACGGTAAACCCTCCTTTACGTTCTGAGCAAGCACCTCCATCACAGCTACAAATAGTAGTGAATTAGTACCGACCCCTGGTGCACTCCCACCTTCACCTCAAACTCACCACTGTTCCCGTCCTACGTCCTTACAGCTGTGCGCGCTCTTTTGTACATTGCCATCACTACTCTGATCAACCATTCCTCCACTCCTAACTTCCTCAATGCCCATGTCAATACTTTGCATATTTATTGCATTTATTTGCGTATTTGCATGTCTTTGCGTATGTATTTATACAATTATGATGTATTAGTGAAAGTCTGACTAATTGTTTTTATCTATTGATAAGTTCAGTGATGTGTTAGTAAACATGTAACTAGTTGTTTTAATCTATTGATAAGTTCAGTGATGTATTAGTAAACGTCTGACTAGTTGCTGTAATCGATTGATAACTTCAGTGATGTATTAGTAAACATCTGATTAGTTATTTTTATCTTTTGATAAGTTCAGTGATGTATTAGTAAGCATGTAACTAGTTGTTTTAATCTATTGATAAGTTCAGTGATGTATTAGTAAACATCTGATTAGTTGTTTTTATCTATTGATAAGTTCAGTGATGTATTAGTAAACGTCTGACTAGCTGCTGCAATCGATTAATAACTTCAGTGATGTATTAGTAAATGGCTGACTAGTTGTTTTAATCTGTTGATAAGTTCAGTGATGTTTTAGCAATCGTCTGAATAGTTGTTTGAATCTATTGATAAGTTCAGTGATCTATATAATAATAGCGTAAGGACTCGACTTTGTTATCCCTTTTACGCCGCACCCAGTGACCCGATGCCCACGGCACTAATGGATTTACGATCTACGAACCGCGCTCTTTGTTTATCACGTACAGCCAGACTCGAAAAATCTGAATTAGTCGACTTTGGGGCCCAAAAGCATCCGATTAACGGCCGATACGACGCCATCTTTCGACGCCATCGTATTGGCGTCTGCTGGGCGAAGGCGATGCGAGCCGTCCGCTGATTGGACAGTCGAGTGGTGTCATTAAATAATGGGCCGTGCTTACTGCTTACTGATATTGATCTGAAACTTGCAATTGGGCATGTATTGCAAAGCAATTTTCCTTCTTATATTGTCCAAGTCTAAAATACACACCCACACACACACATAAATCAGCTGATCGTCAAATCTGCATTCCCTACAACCAGTGATTACAGGTTTAAAAAATGATTTTTTGACGTATTGACTCAACGATGTAAATAGGAAAGCATTAATTTAATTATTTCCTTCTTATTCTGTAAAAGCGGCCTCGACGGTATAGTGTGCGATTGCCCAAAGCAGGTTCTTATTTTGACAATCGTTAGTCGTACAATAAATACTTACGGAATATTAAATGAAAAAAAATGTTTCTTTCTTGAATATTTTAAAGCATTTTGTTTTTCATTCCACATGGTGTGTTTCTTCCCTCCCTCTGTGGACAACCAAGTGCCGGCTTCCGGTGGTAGTATAATCCTCTGTAGCAGTGTAGGGTTTTATGAGCCAATGATTATGGTGCGGCGCATGTCGAGTCACAGCAGGATTTTATGAAACGCCATTTGAAGTTGTGAAAAAGGTCAGAGTACCTGCTAACATGTCAAGCTACAGCAGGGCGGCGCAGGTCAGTTATAGTTAATCAACGGATCAATGAGAATGTCCTTTACTGTACGTACTGTACTTTACCACATCGGTTAGAAACGCTGCCGCAGGAGATCTCCGATGGTCTTTACTTTAGCTTCTGTTTTGGATTCGGTTCCCGCCTCCTGATACCTCGCAGGTGTGACCGCATCAGAGGACGTTAAGCCAGCTGTCTCATCTGATTGGACAGTCGAAGGCGACAGCAAGCCGTCCACTGAGTGGACAATCCAGAGCATGCATTTGTGCCGGTGTCGGCGATCGTTGTTCATATACGCACTCTTCATTCTCATCTTTCTTCCTAACTCTTACTCGGACAAGCAAATCCCCTATGCCATCCATAATGGTACACTCTGTCCATACAACACATCCTCCCTTCCGTGGATGTTCCACGGGTTTCGGCTAGTTTATTAGTAAACGACTGACTAGTTGTTTTAATCTATTGATAAGTTCAGTGATGTGTTAGTAAACATATAACTGGTTGTTTTAATGTATTGATAAGTGCAGTGATGTATTAGAAAACGTCTGACTCGTTGTTTTCATCGATTAATAAGTTCACTGCATTAGTAAATGATTGGTCCGATTAGTTCGTCTGATTGATTAGTTTGAATTGATTAGTCCTTGTCACACACACAACCGGTCCAACAAGTTTTGTCTAAATCCATCCACAACTTTTTGAGATATCCTACTGTATATCGGTGTTGGGCCTATCTGCCAATGGTGAAGAATCACTTTAAAAATTATAGTAGCCGGATCCGAATCCGGATCTTCGCAAAAAGCTAATCATTTCGTCCTTGTCTCATATACTACATCTCGACCAAATTTCTTATGAATCCGTCCATAATTTTTTGAGATATCTTGTTCACAAACAAACAAACAAACAAACCAGATACCGATCAGAGACCGAGGACTTGCCGGGATTTAAAATATGGCGGCCGGACCACGTGACCGATGACGTCATCATTATTGGTTTTCTAAACTAATTTATTCCTAGATTATGCTCAAGAAATTTCATCTTGATCGGATAAAGTTTTGTACTTGTCGAATTATGACGTCATAATGTAGGCCTTGGGCCAAGAGAGTTAGAAATTGGGCACAGTCTATTCCAGGGCAACTAGATTATGCTCAAGAAATTTCATCTTGATCGGATGAAGTTTTGTACTTGTGAAATATGACGTAATAATGGAGGCACCATTGACATCATCATTAACATATATTATTCCCCATGGAGAGTTCTTTCCAAGAGCCATGTCTCAATTTTTTCTATTCAGCACTTTCAGAGATAGAGGTGCAAAGTTTTTCGGTTTTTCCAAGATGGCGGCCGAACCACGTGACCGATGACGTCATCATTTTTTTTTTCTCCACCAGTTTATGCGGCCATGGTGCTCAAGAAATTGCATCTTGATTGGATGAAGTTTTGTACTTGTCGAATTATCGAATTATGATGTCATAAAGGAGGCCTTGGGCCGAGAGAGTTAAAAATTGGGCACAGTCTATTCCAGGGCAAGACAAATATGTGTGTAAAGTATGGCGTTGCTATGTGCAATGATGTAGACGTAGTACTGCGCACAGACAGACAGACAAACAGACAGATGAAAAATCGGTCAGAGACCGAGGACTTACCGGAATGTACTTTTTTATCGGCCATTTTGGACAAATATGGCGGCCGAACCACGTGACCGATGACGTCATCATTATTTGTTTTCTAAACTAATTTATTCCTCGATTATGCTCAAGAAATTTCATCTTGATCGGATGATGTTTTGTACTTGTCAAATTATGATGTCATAATGGAGGCACCGATGACATCATCATTAACATATTATTGCGGTTTTGAGTTTGTACAGTGAGTTTAATAAAGGTTAAAATTTCCCCCTCATAGTTAGTCATACAAGCAACATGTAGCCTCGCGATAGTATAGTTATGTCTTAGTATTTGTAAGCTTAGTCCTTTTCCATTGTTAGTTCTGCATTGAGTAGAGCCAGGAGAATAGGCCCTACTTCCACTGACTTTCCAGCTACCCTAGCCTCATGCCCCATTGCGCTAACTTTGGTTCATTTTGGGCGAATTAACACGAGGCAGGCTAGGAGGGTCGGGGCGGAGCCGAGGCGGAGCGGCAGAAGCGCTGACGGTAAGCACGAGCCGCCAATCAGGGCTCAGAGGTGGTGGTGGCGGCGTTGCATCACAGGGCGTGGTGAGAAGGTTCGAGAGGGTTCCAGAATGTTCGGGGGCGTAGCTATATAACCCGCTGCACAAAGCCCTCAAAAGGACTGAAGCGAAGGACTCGCGCGAAAAGGTTTGGTAAAAGGACTAGCACGGGAACACTGATGAGCGAAGGACTCGCGAGAGGAGGACTCGTTGAAGAGAACTCTCGCGCAATAACCAGCTTGGAGGGATCGTGGAAGAGGAGTTGTGAGCGTCCGAGAACTGTACAAGATAAGAGGGCGAGGTCCGACGCGCACGAACCAAAAGACACGCTATTAATACGTGACGCTCGGTTGAGTTTGAGGCTGATCGCTATACAGTGCATTAAGTCGCGCGAGTGAGGAAAACGGCTGTGTAATCGCCAGCCGCGCTGAGAGTCCCGCAATTTGCCGTTCCGCCTCATCATCTGCCTTGTTCGGGAGACGCGCTACGAGGTTCCTGCCATCGCCTGCTGCCATCTTCGTGGGACGTGCTGGGACCGTGGAGAGCCGGACGGGGGCTGTCTCTGGACGACCACGTCAACGCGTTGGCTGAACATCTACCCATCTGCAATTCCCTGTGTGAGTGAGACGGGCCCGAGTCCAGGGGATAAGATAAGATTGACTAAGGCTGCTCTGTGTCTCTGCGTCCCCGATCATTGTACATACGTGTGGGAATAATTAAACCTGTGTTCTTCCTTTCTTCCATTTGATCATTCCTGTGGTTTCTTCATTGGATAAGCGTGGTACGAATAGAACCGCTCAAATCGGGTTCCACTAACTACGACTGCACGGACCACGTGGTACTCAATCCCCTCGGCGTACTCAAACCACACGTGGCTTGTGCGAGGCTTGCTTCCTCGCTTTCAGGGTGGCGCAGGGAATTAGGTACGAGCGAGAATTGGTCCCGAGACCCCACTCTGCGTTTGCCCGGAAGGGACGTGTCAAGCCTCGGTTCCGCCAATCCCAGAAAGAACAAGGGGATTAATCCCCCCTTGGTAAGGGGAAGAAGGGTGGCGTAGAACTGTAACAATATTTTATTCCCCATGGAGAGTTCTTTACAATGAGCCATGTCTAAATTTTTTCTATTCAGCACTTTCGGAGATATAGAGGTGCAAATTTTTTCGTTTTTTCCAAGTTAGCGGCCGAACCACGTGATCGATGACATTATCAATTGGGCACAGTCTATTCCAGGGCAAGACAAATATGTGTGTAAAGTATGGAGATTCTATGTGCAATGGTGTAGACGTAGTACTGCGCACAAACAGACAGACAGACAGACAAACCAACCAACCAACATACTTGACGGAATCTTTTCCGGCAAGTAACAAACCAACCAACATACTTGCCGGAATCTTTTCCGGCAAGTAACAAACATACAGACAGACAGGGGTGAAAACATGACCTCCATCCACCTTTGGTGGCGGAGGTAATGACATAACATTGAAACCGGACTGAGTACGTCTATTAAATACATACTATTGGAATATGAGTACAGCACATCTATTACTTACATAACGTTGAAACATGAGTACATCTATTAACTAGAACGGCACCCAGTAGAGAGCGTACCTCCGCCTGGTTGGCCATATCACTCAATGGTGAAGAATCACTTTAAAAAATTTACTATCCGGATCTGGATCCGAATCTTCACCAAAATCGAATTGATTAGTCCTTGTCACACAAACAACCTGTGCACAAAGTTTCATCCAAATCCATCCATAACTTTTTGAGATATCCTGCTATGTATCGTTTTTGGCCCTATCTCCCAATGGTGAAGAATCACTGAAAAGATTCTACTAGCCGGATCCGGATCCGGATCTTCACCAAAATCTAATCATTTCGTCCTTGTCGCATACGCTACTTCTCTGCCAAATTTCGTCCGAATCCATCCACAACTTTTTGAGACATCTTGTTCACAAACGGACAAACAGACAGACAGACAGGGGTGAAAACATAACCTCCATCCACCTTTGGTGGCGGAGGTAATTACTGAAATAAGCAAAGCTATCTTGGTGATCCACATGTCACCACTCAATGCGTACATACCCTGTCTGTTGCTGGTCGTTCGTTCTCAGTAGGGATGGTGGGGACTGGTGGCCGAACCTCGCAGGGCAAGGCTCGTACACCCGCCCAGCCGAAGCCAGCGGATGTTGTTGTATATCCCACGTGTTCGTAGATCGGGTTGATGGTCATACACGCGATGTATTCAGCCGCCCTCGTCTCCACGTACAGTGTTATGAGGCCATCGGTGACCAGGTCATGGATCGATTCAAATCTCTTTTCACCCACGAAGTGTTTTCCATCATAAAAGAGGCGAAAGTTGCGGGTCTGGTTCCCAAATCTAGGAGGGCACAACGAGGAACATGAAAACCTTCGCTGAAGTTTTGGAGCAAAATACAGAAAAATCCAAGAGGAAAACCTGATCCCTCTGCAGGAAAGTTCAAATTGGGACGGAAGTTCACCTTTCAGCACAACAACCCGAAGCACACGGCCAAAGGTACACTGGAGTGGATAAGGAACAAAAAGATAAATGTCCTTGAATGGTCCAGTCAGAGCCTCGACCTAAATCCCATGGAAAAATAAATGTTGTGAGCAGGTGATAAAATAACATTAAAGATCCTATGCACCTGTTTTGACAATTTATTGATTCCAATGGTCAAAACAAGTTGTTTTTTTCCAAAATTTGTTTTTCCAAAAGAGAGAAAATTTCCATGAATAATTCGCTTTCCTCATACCAAGGAAATCAGTAGATTATTTCTGTAACCATTATGGCTGCACCACAAGGTCTTTGTAGTGATTATTTTCCATTGCACCATCAACCTGGATCCTTTTATGTCTTCCGATGATGACGGACTGATGATCGAGAAAAGCACCGCAAGGTTTTCACTTTTGTGTGTTATTTCAATTACCAGAATTCCAGATCACATGACTGGTTACCTGGAACGTGTTTTGAACTCAAATGGATTGAGTGTCCCTAAGGTCCATCCAGAGCATCCAAGAGCTTATTAGAGGGTCATGGGAAAAGCACTAGGCCCAAAACCAATAACATGCCTGGTTATATGAAAATTGTTAATCCATTTGTGACGTTTCTCCTTGTAACGTGACCAACCTCAGTGCAAGTGTGTAGGTTCCTGGTTGCCGCTGACTTTCACGAATCAAGTAGGTGCCCTCAATTCCATCAAGCAGTGCATCCGTTTCTTCACGTGAAATCATCCCATGAAACCTGTTTGGGAACGGGTAAAGAGACAGTAAGGGAAGTGTTAAGTGTAGTGTTTTAAAAGCTTTATCAGTGTTGGCTGGCGTTGGCTTAGCGGTCCGGGTGCCGGCTTGCGATCCTAGGATCCTGGGTTCGAATCCCGGTCGATCGCTGAATTAACGCCAGGGGGGTTGACTCAGGCTGTCATCCTTCCGAGGTCGGCAAATTGAGTACCAGCTTGCTGAGATGAATGATCACGGTGTGTACCCCGATTCAGAATAGGCACACTGTATCCCTGCGCATCGTAAGCACTAAAATGAAGCATGCAGCACTATAATGTAGCATGCAGCACTATAATGTAGCATGCAGCACTATAATGCAGCATGCAGCACTATAATGTAGCATGCAGCACTATAATGTAGCATGCAGCACAAAAATGCAGCATGCAGCACTATAATGTAGCATGCAGCATTATAATGTAGCATGCAGCACTATAATGTAGCATGCAGCACTATAATGTAGCATGCAGCACTATAATGTAGCAGGCAGCACTATCATGTAGCATGCAGTACTATAATGTAGCATGCAGCACCATAATGTAGCATGCAGCACAATAATGCAGCATGCAGCACTATAATGTAGCATGCAGCACTATAATGTAGCATGCAGCACTATAATGTAGCATGCAGCACTATAATGTAGCATGCAGTAGTATAATGTAACATGCAGCACTATAATGTAGCATGCAGCACAATAATGCAGCATGCAGCACTATAATGTAGCATGCAGCACTATAATGTAGTATGCAGCACTATAAGACAGCACACAGCACTATAATGTAGCATACAGCACTATAATGTAGCATGCAGCACGATAATGTAGCATGCAGCACTATAATGTAGCATGCAGCACTATAATGAGGCATGCAGCACTAGAATGTAGCATGCAGCACTATAATGTAGCATGCAGCACTATAAGACAGCACGCAGCACTATAATGTAGCATGCAGCACTATAATGTCGAATGCACCACAATAATGCAGCACATAGCACTATAATTTTGCATGCAGCACTATAATGTTGCATGCAGCACTATATGACAGTATGCAGCACTACAATGTAGCACGCAGCACTATAATGTAGCACGCAGCACGATAATGTAGCACGCAGCACTATAATGTAGCATGCAGCACTATAATGTAGCATGCAGCACGATAATGTAGCATGCAGCACGATCGCAAGTTTGTTTACTCCCAGACAGGTCACTCCATCCCCTCACTCTGGTCAGCTGAGCGCACTCTCACCCGTCGTTTACGTCATCACAACAACATACACAAACGCGCCCCCTGTCTGCAAGGCCTGGCAAAATCACCCGAGTCCATCCACACCATACAAAGCAATATGAAGCTTACTCTGTTCAATACCCGGTCCCTCAACAATAAAAGCCACATCCTGAACGACTTCATTCTGGACAATAAACTGGACTTTCTCTGTCTGACTGAAACCTGGCAACAACCTCTGGACTACCTCTCACTCAACCTCACGACACCCAATGGTTACTCATACATCAATAAACCACGCTCGGAGGGCCGAGGTGGTGGAATGGCTGTAATACACCGACAGGACATCAAGACCAGCCTCATCTCCATCTCATCTGCTCCATCATTTGAACACCTGGCTTTTAAACTTTCTGGTCACACATAGTCAGTCATGGCAGTTGTCTACCGCCCTCCCAAACCACACCCATCATTCCTGTCGGACTTCTCTTACTTTCTGACCCAGCTCTGCTCCTTCTCCCCCTCAACCCTCCTACTCGGTGATTTCAATATCCACATGGACTCCACCGACTCCACAATAACCGCTGACTTCATTGATATTCTTAATTGCTTTAACCTCACTCAACATGTCAACTTTCCCACCCATAACCGTGGTCACATTCTGGACCTTGTCTGTTCTATTGGACTAAATCTACACCATCTCTCTGGCTCTGACCTCACCCTCTCCGATCACTTAGCCATCACTATGACCATCAACATTCCCACCCCAGCACCAAGGCAAAAACGCATAATCAACTTCCGAAAGCTAAACTCTCTTTCACCTACCTCATTCTCATCTTCCCTCTCCGAAAAAATGTCCACCTCTCCCTTCGTTGATTTGCACAGCCCCTCTGACCTCACTGACTACTACAACCACACTCTCTCCTCCTGCCTCGACCAGCTTGCGCCTATAAAAACCAAAACAGTTTCCTTCACCCATTCTGCTCCCTGGTTTACCCCTGAACGCCGCCTGATAAAAACCCGTGCCCGCCAACTTGAAAGACTCCGTAATAAAACAGGTCTCACAATCCACTCCCAAGCCTACAAAGACCACCTGCAGCACTACAAAGATGCCCTCTCCCGTGCCCGCTCCACCTACGACTCTCAAATAATCCACTCTGGCTCCGGAAACCCAAAAGCACTCTTCTCCACAATAAACAAACTCCTCAGCCTCCTGGATACCAACACCCAGTCATTCACAGTCGACAACTGCATTTCTTTCCTTTCATTCTTCCAAAGCAAGATAGACAACATCTACAGCAGCTCAACCAGCACCACACCTGCTCCCCCTCAAACCATCTGCCCCCCCTTATCCTGCCAACCCCTATCTCAGTTTTCCCCAGTTTCCCCTACTGACCTCTCTGAACTCCTCACAGGAATGAAAACTGCCACCTGCACTCTGGACACCATCCCCTCCAGCTTTCTTAAGGCTTGCCTTCCTGCTCTCTCTCCACTTATCACTGCAACGATAAACTCCTCCCTGTCTACTGGCATCATCCCACCATCCCTCAAAATTGCTGCTGTCACCCCCATTCTGAAAAAACCTGGACTCAACCCTGACACCCCAAATAACTTCAGACCCATCTCCAACCTACCCTTTCTGTCAAAAGTTTTGGAACGCGCTGTAGCCACTCAACTCAAACATCACCTCTCTGCCAATAACCTGTATGAAACATTCCAATCCGGATTCCGCCTCAACCACAGTATGGAAACTGCACTCCTCAAAATCACCAACGACCTTCTCCTTTCCTCCGACGCCGGTAACCTCAACATTCTCATCCTTCTCGACCTCAGCGCCGCCTTTGACACCATCAATCACATCATCCTCCTTGCCCGACTTGGAACCACCTTTAACATCACTGGCACTGCCCTTTCTTGGATCAAATCATACCTCTCCGACAGGCACCAGTTCATCTCCATCAATAACTGCAAATCCCCCACCGCTCCCCTCCCCCAAGGTTCAGTTCTCGGTCCCCTCCTCTTCATCCTGTACCTGTTCCCCCTTGGTCACTTAATCTGTCGTCATGGTCTCCCATTCCACTGCATTGCCGATGACATCCAGCTTTTCATTTCCGCCAAGTCAATTTCCACCGTCACCCACTCTATCCTGACAAACTGCATCACTGAAATAAAATCCTGGCTTCAAATCAACTTCCTCAAACTAAACTGTGATAAATCCGAAATAATCATTATTGGACCAAATCCACGCACAACTTCACCCTCAACATCGACAGTATCCCAGTATCCACCTCCCCTCACATCCGGAATCTTGGCATCATCTTTAACCAAACCCTCTCCTTCGACAAACACACTAAACAGATCACCAAGACAGCCTTCTTTCATCTGAAAAACGATCGTCGCCGTCCATTCCTCTCCTCCACAGCTGCAGAAACCCTCATCCACGCCTTCATCACTTCCCGTCTGGACTACTGCAACAGCCTCCTCTATGGTTCACCCTCAAATATCGTCAATAAACTTCAATACATTCAGAACTCCGCTGCCCGTCTACTCACCCATTCCCGGGCCCAGGACCACATCACCCCCGTCCTTCACAAGCTCCACTGGCTCCCCATCTCCCAGAGAATCCAGTACAAAATCCTCCTCCTGACCTACAAAAGCCTTCCATAACCTGGCCCCATCCTACCTGACTGACCTCCTCCCCAGACACACTCCCACCCGCACCCTCCGCTCTGCTGCTGCCAACCTCCTGTCCCCCCCCCCATCCGGACCAAACTCAGATCCTGGGGGGACAGGGCCTTGTCCATCGCTGCTCCCACACTCTGGAACTCACTACCTCAAACCATCAGACTCCTCCTCACTCACCACATTCAAATCATCACTCAAGACCCACCTGTTCAACACCGCATTCAACCCCTGACCGTCTCTTCTTCTCCTTCCTTTCTGTTTCGTTATTTAATTATGTATTTTTGTCTTTTTTGTCTTTGTTTTACGTACTATGTCAAAGCGTCTTTGGGTTTCTTGAAAAGCGCTATACATAATAAATTTATTATTATTATTATTATTATTATTATTATAATGTAGCATGCAGCACTATAATGTAGCATGCAGCACTATTATGTAGCATGCAGCACAATAATGCAGCACGCAGCACTATAATGTAGCATGCAGCACAATAATGCAGCACGCAGCACTATAATGTAGCATGCAGCACGATAATGTAGCATACAACAACAACAACATGCATTTTAAAGGCCATTTTCCCTGCTAGAGCGGGGGTTAGCCTTGCGGTCCCCATGACGATCTTCTCCATTTTGCCCTATTTTCTGCATCTCTCCTTGTTAACCCCCTTGCCCGCATTTCTTCTTCCACCATCTTTAGCCAAGTCTTTCTCGGTCTTCCCCGTCTTCTACTTCCTTCTACATTCATTTCCATCACTCTTCTCAACCAGTCACTTTCATCCTTCCTCAACACATGACCAAACCATCTCAACCTGTTCCTCTTCACAGCATCAATCACAGGCTCTATTCCCATCATCTTTCGCAATTCATCATTTGTCTTCCTCTCTCTCAACGATACTCCGCACATCCGTCGAACCATTCGCATTTCCACCCTTTCCAACCTTCGTTGCTGCTCTACATTCATTACCCATGTCTCGCTCCCATAAATCATAACACTTCTCACACATGCAGCATACACCTTTCCCTTCAGCTTCAACGACACTCCCCTCATCATCAGCACGCCACTCAATTCCCGAAACTTCTTCCATGCACATCTCACTCGAGCAACCGTTGCCGAGTCTGATTCACCTTCTCCATTCAGCATGTCTCCGAGGTAGCAAAATGTTTTCACACCTTCCAGCTTCACGCCGTCTCCAAAATCCAACTCAACATTTCCTCCATCTGCAGCTCCCTCTGTGCACACCTTACATTTGAATGTAGCTACCATACTGGTTAATGACCCTCTTAGACCACTACATTTTTGATGAACCCACTCAGCGCACATTGTACACTGAATGGAGTTCACTCCGACACCCTTCCTACACACAGCACAGGGCCACTTCCCAGTTCTTTCCACCTCACCACATGCTTTACCACTTGCCATCGCCTTCGTCTTTCTGATATTCACCTTCAGACCTTTTGCCTCCATACATTCCTTCCACGTGTTCATCTTTTCCTTCAGTCCATCCATACTTTCCGCAATCAACACCAGATCATCTGCATATAACAACTCCCACGGTAAACCCTCCTTTACGTTCTGAGCCAGGACCTCCATCACAGCTACAAATAGTAGTGGACTTAGTACCGACCCCTGATGCACTCCCACCTTCACCTCAAACTCACCACTGTTTCCGTCCTTCGTCCTTACAGCTGTGCGCGCTCTTTTGTACATTGCCATCACTACTCTGATCAACCATTCCTCCACTCCTAACTTCCTCAATGCCCATGTCAATACTTTGCGTGGAACCCGATCGGATGCTTTCTCCAGATCAACAAACCCAAGAAACAACTTCTTCCTCTTCTCCATGTACTTCTCCTGCAACTGCCTCACAATGAAAAGCGCGTCTGTCGTTCCTCTTCCTGGCATGAATCCAAACTGCATTTCGTCGATCTTCACTTTCTTCCTTATCCTCCTCTCCAACACCCTTTCCAATACCTTCATTCCATGCTCCAATAACTTTATCGCTCGGTACGAGCCACACTCCAAAGGGTCACCTTTCCCCTTGTATAGAGGGACGATGGTACTCAGTTCCCAATCCACTGGAATGCGGCCTTATTTCACCACCAGATTACAGATCTCTGTCATTCTCTTCAAACCCCAACTTCCTGCTGCCTTCAACATATCTCCCACAACTCCCGTCGGCCCTCCCGCTTTTCTACCCTTCATTGCTTTTATCGCGTCCTCAACTTCCTTCTCAGTTATCTTCTCTGCCGGTCCTAAAACTGGGTTACTCTCTATGTTGCCATCCCATTCATTCTCTGTATTCAACAGCATTTCCATATATCTTTTCCATCTTCCTTTAATTCCATCTGGGTCGACAACGATTTGTCCCACTTCATCCTTCAAGCAACTCACCCCCATCACATCACACCTCTCTTTTGCTATCTGCTTTGCAATCCTGAATACTGCTTTCTGACCCTCTTCCGAATCCAAGCGTTCTCCGAACATTTTCCTACATGCCTCCTGCGCCTTTGCTACCTCTTTCTTTGCAGCCTTCCTGGCTGCCTTATAACTTTCATGCTCTGCTGTTTCTGCTCCTGTACCCTTCGCCTTCTGCCACTCCTTGAACTTCTTCCTCTTCTCGTCAATCCTCTTTCCAACTTCATCATCCCACCACCATGTTTCCGAGTGCCTCGGTGGTCCTTTTGTCCATCCACATACCTCACCAACGGCTCCCAACAGACTAGCTTTCATTGACATCCAACCACTTTCAAGCTCAACCACATCATCCTCGACCCTACTCAGCCTCTCTTTTAATGCCTCCCTTACTGTCACCTCTTTCAACCTCCACACCTTCATTCTCAGTTGGTACTTCACCCGCCGAGCTCTCCTCGCACCTTTCACCCTTACGTCGCAGACAACCAAGTGGTGCTGTGAAACGGCCTCCTCCCCCGGGATCACCTTTGTGTCCCGGAGGTGCCCCCTATCTCGCCTACGCACCATCAGGTAGTCAACGGTTGTCGTCGACCCACCTGACGTGTATGTAACAAGCTTATTATCCTCTTTCTGGAACTGAGTATTACAAATCAACAAATCAGCTCCATCAGCAAACTCCAAAATCCTTTCACCTTCTCCATTTCTCACACCATATCCGTAACCCCCACGAACTCCGTCAAAACCATCCATACTCCTTCCCACATGTCCACTTAGGTCTCCTCCTACCACAACAACTTCCTCATCTTTCACGTTTTCCATCAGCTTCTCTATCGCACACCAGAACTTGTCCTTCTCTTCATCGCTCCGACCAATCTGCGGAGCATATCCCGAGATGACGTTCACCAAGAGCTTTCCAATCATCATTTTCACCATCATCAACCTATCACTCACTCTAGTCAGTGATAGTCAGTGAGTCAGTGAGTCAGTAGCATGCAGCACTATAATGTAGCATGCAGCACTATAATGTAGCATGCAGCACTATAATGTAGCATGCAGCACTATAATGTAGCATGCAGCACTATAATGTAACATGCAGCACTATAATGTAGCATGCAGCACTATAATGTAACATGCAGCACTATAATGTAGCAAGCAGCACTATAATGTAGCATGCAGCACAATAATGCAGCACGCAGCACTATAATGTAGCAGGCAGCACTATAATGTAGCACGCAGCACTATAATGTAGCACGCAGCACTATAATGTAGCATGCAGCACTATAATGTAGCATGCAGCACTATAATGTAGCACGCAGCACTATAATGTAGCAGGCATCACTATAATGTAGCACGCAGCACTATAATGTAGCATGCAGCACTATAATGTAGCATGCAGCACTATAATGTAGCACGCAGCACTATAATGTAGCATGCAGCACTATAATGTAGCATGCAGCACAATAATGCAGCACGCAGCACTATAATGTAGCATGCAGCACTATAATGTAGCATGCAGCACTATAATGTAGCACGCAGCACTATAATGTAGCATGCAGCACTATAATGTAGCATGCAGCACCGGACCTTTAACATTCAAGTTAAATGAATTAAAATAAAAAATAAAATGAATGTTAACATTTCTGGTGAAATTGCCAAAATCAAGACTCTCTGCTCACCTTCACTCTTTCATGCCTCTTTTCTCCCACCTCTGGAACAAACTCCCTCACTCTCTTCAATCCCACTCCTCCCTCCAGGTCTTTAAAACAGCTGTTCACCACCATCTCTTATCTTCCTCCATCCTAAAACTTAATCTTTTCTACCCCCGTCAATTCACCCCAGATCCACTTTTTTTCAAATACCGACTTCTTTCTTTCCTGGAAGTCCTAGCCGTGTCCATATGTTTTATACCTCGCCCCCCCCCCCCCCTTCCCATGCCTCCTCCCCCCAAGCCCTCCTCCCCGCACAGATCTCCCGATGTGCCTGTTCTCTACTGTTGTACTTGTGTGCCTCCCTATCTCTACCCATCTTGTCTCCCGCTCCCTTTATTGTACGTTTTGTGTGTCCGTTTGTTTTTTTGTGATTGATGTTAGCTCTTACACGAGCCTCGATCTTGTATAGAATATCTTGCCAGTCCCACTCTTAGGCCTACAGTTTAATACCTTAATCCCAAATTATTATTATTCTTTCACATGCAACACAAGGCTGTGGTGTAGCATCATTGGATGGGGATGCTCCTGTGCCACTGATGCAGTGCCCTCTGCTGGTCAGGGCAGGAATTTGTAATTTGTTCAGGGTGCTGGCGATAGCTCACCTACTCTTTGCGAAGGACACCGTGGGATCTTTAACATCCCCCAACTAATGGGACGCCCATTTAACATCCATCCGAGGAATGACGGCACACACATTGATGATGTGTCCTTTTGGCTGCATGGCCAAACCAACTCAGCCTTCACTTTATCAATTTGAACTCTATACTGATACCTTTTAGAGTATTTCTAACAACCACATTTACAACTCATACTTTCATCGAAATACCAAACATCCATCTTGACATCCTCAACTCTGTTCTTCCTATTCCCCTTTCATCTTCCATCCTCGTGGCCCATGTTTCACTGTCGTAAAATCGAGCTGGCTTTGCACACGCGACATACACTCTTGTTTTTACTACCCTCGGCACATACTTGTTTGTTCGGATACCTCCTAACTCTTCCCATTTATACCAAGATACTTTTATGCTTGTCCCGTAGTGAGTGGGTGTAATAGGCATAAAATTACAATAGGTATATCATACAACAAAATTAATATATGGAATAAAAATGCAAATTAGCCAGAAATGAGGAGACATTTTGGATTACAATGAAAAGTATTACATGAAGGAGCAATGAAAAAAATAATAATAATAATAATAAAAACTAGAACTGCCACTTTATAACTGCTGGCAGTGATGACCGGGTACCACACACCGTCCTGCTTTGTTACAACCACTCTTTATTCGGACACGCATGACACATGACGTCCTCTTTATAAAACCCAATTCAGTATTGTATTTAAAAAAATTTTTTAATGAGGCTGTCCTCGAGGTCTTTTGGGTCTTTGGAGTACTCAGGGTCTTTTGAGTCTTCAGGGTCTTTGGAGTCCTCAGGGTATTTTGAGTCATTGGGGTCCTCTGGCTCCTTTGGGTCCTTGGAGGCCTTAGGGTTTTTTGGGTATTTTTGGGTCCTCGGGGTCTTTTGGATCTTTTGAATCCTCGGAGTCTTTTGGGTCTTCAGGGTCCTCTGTTTCTTCGTGGTATTTAAGGGTATTTGGGGTATTTGGGGATCTTGGGGGTCTTAAAGGTTCTTCCAAGATCTAATGGGTGTCACATTCCGATTGTACATAATTAATAGATGTACGTAATTAATAGACAGGATGCCACTGACTTCAAACATTACACAATAAAATATATACTGAAAAATCACATGTCTGGAGAAGATAATATTGCAGAGTTCCTTCTTCTTCAAACAACAACAACAACTTATGTCTGCCAGACCGTACGACCAATCATGTTGAAAATATAAACACTTATTCCCCTCGACAACTACTACATTACATTGAAGTTTCACATTGTTCAATGAAGTTTCACATTAAGATATACAATTTGAAAAAGATTTTCGTTCCAACCAATATGGCTGCCAAAACATGCGATCTATTAATTTTTCCATAACACCAAGGCATGGGGAACATTTGTGTGAAGTTTCCACTCGATCTGTTCAGCCCTTCTGGAGAAGTGTGTTTTTTAAGGTTTATTCTTCAAAAAATCATAGCTGCCAAACGATGTGTCATATGAAGAAAGTCATGGCTTTACTTGTTCGTCGTGGATATGTGATTATGCTTGTAAAGTTTCACTTTGATATGTTCAGCTGTTTTGGAGAAGATGGGTTTTTAGTGGTTTTTAAGGGTTGTGTGTTAAAAAATATATGGCGGCCGTACCATGTGGCCGATGACGTCATCAAAAAAATTCTCGACTGATTTATCCTTAGACCATGCTCAAAAAAATTCATATTCATGGGATCAAGCATTCTACTTGTCGAATTATGACGCCGTAATGGAAGCACCAATGACATCATCACTACCCCCGCTACCAAAGGTGGTTGGAGGTTATGTTTTCAACCCTGTCTGTCTGCTTGTCTGTCTATGAACATGATATCTCAAAAAGTTGTGGACGGATTTGGACGAAACTTGTTGGGCAGGTTGGGTGTCTGACAAGGACGAATCGATTCAATTTTGGTGAAGATCTGAATATGGATTTGGATACGATAATTATTAAATTATAAGTGATGCTTCACCCTTGCGAGATCGGATGAAAAACGATACATAATATGATATTTTAAAAAGTTCTGGACGAGTTATGACTAAATTTGGTAGATGAGTTTGTTAGATGACAAGAACAAGCCGATTAAATTTTAGTTGAGGTCCGAATCCAGATCCGGCCTTTCGGTGGGATACAAAACATAAAGTGTTCAGCCTGGCGGGGGAATATGCTCTACCGAGCGCAGTTCCAGTTTCTAAATGTTCCCCCATAGGGATTACTTTACAAAGAGCCATGATTCAATTTTTCCCATTGAGCGGTTTCGGAGATATAGAGCGGAAACCTTTTTTCAGTATTTCCAAGATGGCGCCCATACCGCATGACCTCTGACATCATAGTTAGCATTAAAACCCCAAAATCGCGGCGGAATAATAATAATCTGAAAAGTAATGAACAGTAATAATATGGTATCCACCGCCTCACAGGCAGTGGATACCCTAATATAAAAACCAAAAAAAATAAAAAAAAGAAGAGGGAGTGGACATTTTAGCATACACTGTTTTGTGAATCATCATGTGTTTATTTACAATACACTAAAATCACGGAAATGAGTATAAAACAAATACTGGTTCCTTGCGCCCATATAAAAGTGTCCTTCTTTTGAATACTCATTATTATTTCTTCCCTCGAAGCCTGGTGTTGGCTTAGCGGTTAGGGTGCCGGCTTGGGATCCCAGAATCCTGGGTTCGAATCCCGGTCGATCGCTGAATTAACACCAGGGGGGTTGACTCAGCCTGCCATCCTTCCGAGGTCAGCAAATTGAGTACCAGTTCACTGGTAATTCCCTGTGTGTCACAAGAGGTGACTAACAGGGTTGGTGGCAGGAAGGGCATCCAGCCATAAAACATTGCTTCAAAAAGGGGACGACGGTGCCCAAAAAAAGGCCAACACCTGCTCTGTGGGGAAAATGGCCTCTAGAGGTGGTTCTTCTTCTTCCCTCATAATAAAAAAGAATGAGTTCATGTTGAAGGTTAAATGGTCTAATTAATCAATATGAGTTGATTAGTAGTTTGACAGGACATTAATATAATTAATTAGTTTTCATTTTTGGACGTTAAATACACATTTGAAATTCCAGACACATTTGAAGTCCATAGTTGTAGAATTATCATTGACACTTTAAATGATTCAGAGCGTAATGATAAACAGAGAGGATCATTCAGGACTTACTCCCTGCCATAGTACTTGGGACGATTGGGAACCTGAAAGACACAAACATTGTGGATAAAGTGGGAACACATCTTGTTTCAAATCTCTACATTCTTCATTTCCTGCAATTTCCTGGCAAAAGGATTATATCCTAATCATGTTCTTTGGGATAAATTTGCACACAAGGCCGGACTCACCATCTGAGTGCAGGTGATGCGTTTTGGATGCGGGGCTTCTTGTTGCAGTTGGTACACTGAAAAATAAATTAATTAAATGTGAGTCTCGAGAGTCAAGGTGCCAGGTGTGAGATCTACAAAAACACAAAAATGTGAAAACATTATGGAGAGATTGTTCTGCTGGAATATCCAATTACCGCCCTCAAAATGAAACGAGCACATGACACAAGCCAACCTGGTGAAAAGGAACACGTTCATGGCATTAGGTGTAAACAAGGTGGTGATAACACCTTGTGCGTCAAAGGTATACACCATTGACATGAATGCTGAACGAGTGCTGGTAATGCCTGTCACTGCACACTAGGCCTCGGTATTGTTAGTTACACTTGACTTGTAACACCCTCTGCTGGTTCAAACAGCCGTTATTTGAGCTGATCACAATGGAGCCATCACGAGGTGTGCATAGTGTCCGTTTAAACTCCACCTGTCAAGAAGTCAGGTTTCAATGTCAAACCAAACTTTATTCAGCCTGAGAGTTTCTGAGAAAAAGTTCCAGAATCTTGAGGAATACTTGCGATCCACGTGGCTCAGTCTCGGTTATTGTGGACCAGGTGTTGCAGAAATAATGGAGCCGAATGAAAAGGAGGTGAAGTGAAACACAAATTGATAAAAACCAAAGAGACATTGACCTGGCAACATTCAATTGGTGCAATGTCTAAAACATTGTTCTTATATCCTATAAAAACATCTAAATGAGGATAATTCAACATTCAATTGGTTCAATGTCTAAAACATTGTTCTTATGTCCTATAAAAACATCTAAATGAGGATAATTCAACATTCAATTGGTGCAATGTCTAAAACATTGGTCTTATGTCCTATAAAAACATCTAAATGAGGATAATTCAACATTCAATTGGTTCAATGTCTAAAACATTGGTCTTATATCCTATAAAAACATCTCAATGAGGATAATTCAACATTCAATTGGTGCAATGTCTAAAACATTGTTCTTATATCCGATAAAAACATCTAAATGAGGATAATTCAACATTAAATTGGTGCAATGTCTAAAACATTGTTCTTATGTCCTATAAAAACATCTCAATGAGGATAATTCAACATTCAATTGGTGCAATGTCTAAAACATTGTTCTTATATCCTATAAAAACATCTAAATGAGGATAATTCAACATTCAATTGGTGCAATGTCTAAAACATTGTTCTTATGTCCTATAAAAACATCTAAATGAGGATAATTCAACATTCAATTGGTGCAATGCCTAAAACATTGTTCTTATATCCTATAAAAACATCTCAATGAGGAAAATTCAACATTCAATTGGTTCAATGTCTAAAACATTGTTCTTATGTCCTATAAAAACATCTCAATGAGGATAATTCAACATTCAATTGGTGCAATGTCTAAAACATTGTTCTTATATCCTATAAAAACATCTAAATGAGGATAATTCAACATTCAATTGGTGCAATGTCTAAAACATTGTTCTTATGTCCTATAAAAACATCTAAATGAGGATAATTCAACATTAAATTGGTGCAATGTCTAAAACATTGTTCTTATGTCCTATAAAAACATCTAAATGAGGATAATTCAACATTCAATCGATGCAATGTCTAAAACATTGTTCTTATGTCCTATAAAAACATCTCAATGAGGATAATTCAACATTCAATCGATGCAATGTCTAAAACATTGGTCTTATGTCCTATAAAAACATCTCAATGAGGATAATTCAACATTAAATTGGTGCCATCTCTAAAAGATTCGTCTTATGTCCGATAAAAACATGTAAATGAGGATAATTCAACGTTAAATTGGTGCAATGTCTAAAACATTGTTCTTATGTCCTATAAAAACATCTCAATGAGGATAATTCAACATTCAATTGGTGCAATGTCTAAAACATTGGTCTTATGTCCGATAAAAACATCTAAATGAGGATAATTCAACATTCAATTGGTGCAATGTCTAAAACATTGGTCTTATGTCCTATAAAAACATCTAAATGAGGATAATTCAACATTCAATTGGTGTAATGTCTAAAACATTGGTCTTATGTCCGATAAAAACATCTCAATGAGGATAATTCAACATTCAATTGGTGCAATGTCTAAAACATTGGTCTTATGTCCTATAAAAACATCTCAATGAGGATGATTCAACATTCAATTGATGCAATGTCTAAAACATTGGTCTTATGTCCTATAAAAACATCTAAATGAGGATAATTCAACATTCAGTTGGTGCAATGTCTAAAACATTGGTCTTATGTCCGATAAAAACATCTAAATGAGGATAATTCAACATTCAATTGGTGCAATGTCTAAAACATTGGTCTTATGTCCGATAAAAACATCTCAATGAGGATAATTCAACATTCAATTGGTGCGGTCTTAAACATTGGTCTTATGTCCTATAAAAACATCTCAATGAGGATGATTCAACATTCAATTGGTGCAATGTCTAAAACATTGGTCTTATGTCCTATAAAAACATCTCAATGAGGATGATTCAACATTCAATTGATGCAATGTCTAAAACATTGTTCTTTTGTCCTATAAAAACATCTCAATGAGGATGATTCAACATTCAATTGGTGCCATGTCTAAAACATTGGTCTTATGTCCGATAAAAACATCTAAATGAGGATAATTCAACATTCAATTGGTGCAATGTCTAAAACATTGGTCTTATGTCCTATAAAAACATCTCAATGAGGATAATTCAACATTCAATTGGTGCAATGTCTAAAACATTGGTCTTATGTCCTATAAAAACATCTCAATGAGGATAATTCAACATTCAATTGGTGCCATCTCTAAAACATTGTTCTTTTGTCCTATAAAAACATCTCAATGAGGATAATTCAACATTCAATTGGTGCCATCTCTAAAACATTGGTCTTATGTCCTATAAAAACATCTCAATGAGGATAATTCAACATTCAATTGTTGCAATGTCTAAAACATTGTTCTTTTGTCCGATAAAAACATCTAAATGAGGATGATTTGACATTCAATTGGTGCAATGTCTAAAACGTTGTTCTTTTGTCCGATAAAAACATCTAAATAAGGATAATTCAACATTAAATTGGTGCAATGTCTAAAACATTGGTCTTATGTCCGATAAAAACATCTCAATGAGGATAATTCAACATTAAATTGGTGCCATCTCTAAAACATTGTTCTTATCGCACTATCAACTTCCGTAAGCGAAACGCTCTTTCACCTACCTCATTCTCATCCACCCTCTCTGAAAAAATGTCCACTTCTCCCTTCATTGACCTCCACACCCCTTCCGACCTCACTGACTACTACAACCACACTCTCTCCTCCTGCCTTGACCAGCCTGCGCCTGTAAAAACCAAAACAGTTTCTTTCACCCATTCTGCTCCCTGGTTTACCCCTGAACTCCGCCTGATGAAAACTCGTGCTCGCCAACTTGAAAGACTCCGCAATAAAACAGGTCTCACAGTTCACTCCCAAGCCTACAAGGACCACCTACAACACTACAAAGATGCCCTCTCCCACGCCCGCTCCGCCTACTACTCTCAAATTATCCACTCTGGCTCCGGAAACCCAAAAGCACTCTTCTCGACAATAAACAAACTCCTCCGCCGCCTGGACACCACCACCCAGTCATTCACAGTAGACAACTGCATCTCCTTCCTTTCTTTCTTCCAACGCAAAATTGACAACATCTACAACAGCTTGACCACCGCCGCACCCGCTCCCCCTCCAACCAACTGCCCCCCCTTATCCTGCCTTCCCCTGTCTCAATTCTCCCCGGTCTCCCCTACTGACCTCTCTGAACTCCTCATAGGAATGAAAACTGCCACCTGCACTCTTGACCCCATCCCCTCCAGCTTTGTCAAGGCCTCCCTCCCTGCTCTCTCTCCACTTATCATTGCAACAAGAAACTCCTCCCTGTCTACAGGCATCGTCCCACCATCCCTCAAAATTGCTGCTGTTACCCCCATTCTAAAAAAACCTGGTCTAAACCCTGACACCCTAAATAACTTCAGACCCATCTCCAACCTACCCTTTCTGTCAAAAGTTTTGGAACGCGCTGTAGCCGCTCAACTCAAACGTCACCTCTCTGCCAATAACCTGTATGAAACATTCCAATCCGGATTCCGCTCCAACCACAGTACTGAAACTGCTCTCCTCAAAATCACCAACGACCTTCTCCTCTCCTCTGACGCTGGCAACCTCAACATTCTCGTCCTACTCGACCTCAGCGCTGCCTTTGACACCATCGATCACACCATCCTCCTCACCCGACTTGAATCCACCTTTAACGTTACCGGCACTGCCCTCTCTTGGATTAAATCATACCTCTCTGACAGACGCCAGTTCATCTCCATCAATAACTGCAAATCCCCCACTGCTCCCCTCCCCCAAGGTGTCCCCCAAGGTTCAGTTCTTGGCCCCCTCCTCTTCATCCTTTACCTGTCCCCCCTCGGTCACTTAATCTGCCGTCATGGTCTCCAATTCCACTGCTTCGCCGATGACATCCAGCTTTTCATCTCCACCAAGTCTGTCTCCACCGACACCCACTCTATCCTGACAAACTGCATCTCTGAAATAAAATCCTGGCTTCAAATCAACTTCCTCAAACTTAACTGTGATAAATCTGAAATAATCATCATTGGCCCAAAAACGCTCACAAAATCCACCCATAACTTTGCCCTCAACATCGACGGTATCCCAGTATCCACCTCCCCTCTCATCCGGAATCTTGGCGTCATCTTTGACCAAACCCTCTCCTTCGACAAATACACTAAACAGATCACAAAGACAGCCTTCTTTCACCTGAAAAACATCGCCCGTCTCCGCTCATCCCTCTCCTCCACGGCTGCAGAAACCCTCATCCACGCCTTCATCACCTCCCGTATGGACTACTGCAATAGCCTCCTCTATGGTTCACCCTCAACAATCACCAATAAACTCCAATACATTCAGAACTCCGCTGCCCGTCTACTCACCCATTCCCGGACCCGTGACCACATCACCCCCGTCCTTTACAAGCTTCACTGGCTCCCCATCTCCCAGAGAATCCAGTACAAAATCCTCCTCTTGAACTACAAAGCCCTCCATAACCTGGCCCCATCCTACCTGGCTGACCTCCTCTCCAGACACACTCCCACCCGCAACCTCCGCTCTGCTGGTACCAACCTCCTGACCCCCCCCCCCCCCCCCATCCGGACCAAATTCAGATCCTGGGGGGACAGGGCCTTCTCCATCGCTGCTCCCACCCTCTGGAACTCACTACCTCACACCATCAGAGACTCCTCCTCACTCACCACATTCAAAACATCACTCAAGACCCACCTGTTCAGCACTGCATTCAACATTCAACCCACAGCATTTAACCCCTGACTATCACTTCTCCTTCTCCCTCCTTTTGCTTTAAATATTTCCCTATTGATTCTTGTCTTTTTGCAATTGTTGTTTTCATGTTTTGTTATGCATTATGTTTTGCACTCTGTCAAAGCGCCTTTGGGCTTCATGAAAAGCGCTATACAAAATAAATGAATTATTATTATTATTATTATTATATCCTATAAAAACATCTCAATGGGGATAATTCAACATTAAATTGGTGCAATGTCTAAAACATTGTTCTTTTGTCCTATAAAAACATCTCAATGAGGATGATTTGACATTCAATTGGTGCAATGTCTAAAACATTGTTCTTTTGTACTATAAAAACATCTCAATGAGGATGATTTGACATTCAATTGCAGTCAGGTTCACTATGTAATTTCGTTGGAATTTTTGGGGGATTTGGAAAACTATATATTTTTGGAAACTATATTGTATAGTCAGTCAGAAAACCAATGTTGCTATTTGCACAGACTCCTGTATGGCGGCCATCTTGGATTTTCAAAATTGCCGCCGTACAACTAATTTTCCTCAATATCTCAGCTTCTAAATAACATAGACCGTTGATTCTAACGGCTAAACATACATTTTCAAGGGCCCCGAATCCAATGGTAACAAGTTCGATAAGCTAGACATGACCATAGAGCTCCTATGTGGCGGCCATCTTGGATTTTTCAAACTGGCCGCCGTAAAACTGATGTAACTCACCTTCTAAAGAGCACAGAGCTTTGATGCATCATTGAGTAAAGTCATCATCATCCTCATCATCGCTTTCGTTCATCACATCTTGAGAGTCCTCATCATTTTGGCACTGGATGTCACACTGACAAAGGTCTGTACAAGCCAAGTTGTTTGTTCTGCAGGAACATCTAGATGAAGAACAGTCTGTTTTGCACTGACATCTAACCATTTGAATGATGGCCTTGGGGGCTGGAGGCTCCTCAGTTGTGGTTGGTTTCACTTGTCCATCCGTGTCTTTGTAAAAGCCGTTTTGCAGGGGATTCAGCTGAGGATCCTGTTGAGCAATGCTTGCCTGACCCCACACTCTGGCTTGGATATGGACTCTAAGGATGTGCTGCTTGAGAGCTCCAAGAGTAGGAGGAAGCCTGTCACTTTCTGCCATGTGTTTGCAAAAGAGATACCATCGTAGTTTGGGGATGCTGTCGATGTGGATGCCATTTGGAGAGTAAGCAGCGCATACAAAGTTAGCTAGTGTGGACAACATGTCCTCCGTCACTTCAGTTGCATCTGAAAGCATTCGCACGGTGTCTATGACATCTTCACTTGCTTTGAGGTAGACATGCAGCCAGGTTGCTTTACCTATTCGAGAGAACCTCCCAGTGTTGTCTGCCCCTGTGAAAGCATGAAAGGCTGGCAACGCCTTTGCTCTTTCGACCCCTAGAGCTGTCCACAGTGGCTCTATTTGAAGTATTCCAGAGGCCATGGAAATGGATGTATTCCTCAGCAGTAGGTCATAGTTTGCTATGACTAGTACCAGGACATCTGTGTCGGGAGAGAAGAACACCAACTGCGCATCATGTGGGTTTCGCTGGGATGCCAGCATGGCCTGGTGGATCAACAGGGTGTCAGCTTCTTCATGGTTGTTGTCCTCGAAGAGCAGGTCACTGTTGCTCCTAGTACGCCCTGAAGCAGACGTGATGATCAACTTGGATGAGTGACTGTTGTATTCTAGAGTTTTCGCTGCCAGATAGTCAGTCAGATCAGCCTTTGTTTTGTCATGAGAAAGGAATCTGCTCATTGGGATGTGTTTGATGTTGGTGTCATCTCTGACTTGATACTGTACTGCATCCTTTCCTTGCCTTCTTTTAGCCCTGGTAGCACTCTTCAGAGAATCGTTTTTGTACGTGTCAAAGACCAGTATGATCTCATCACAATCTTTTGTTAGAGACATGAGTCTGTCATTGAAGCATTCACCCAGATCGTTGACTTTCACTACAGTGGCTGGTTTCTTTGTCAGCTTATGCACAAGTACCATCCCATCCACCAGTGCAATCTTCCGACTTGTAGGTTTACTAGATGTGGATGCCATAGTTCTTGTGTCCATTGGATCTTCTTGTAGAACACTTGCAGCTGGTGTCTGCTGCTGATCTTCGGGGTGAATTTCTGCTCTTGCTAACTTGTCGAGGAGATGAATTAACTTCGACTTGTCAGTGCATGGAAGAATTGTCCCATCTGGAGCGAACAGTGCTCTTGGTGTCACAGTGAACTCGTAATTTCCGATGGCATATTTCTGGTTGACGTCTCTGTTTGACTTGGCAAGGACCATGAGCCTTCCGTACAGTTCCTTAGTCTCCTTCAGATCCACAGTCCTGTCTCTGAGTTTCACTTTGGTTCTCTTGTTCCCAGACGTGAACATCTTGTTGTTCTCCTTCTTGACTGGTGCCCAGAGGCTAACATCTCCATTGATTCTGTTACGTGGTCCTCCCGGTAACTACCTGGTCTTGGTGACCCCCGGACCGTGGGAGGACCCCGCCAGAAAGATCTCTGATTTATACGCGTTCGTAATGCAATCAATATGAAAGACACAAACAATTCAGGTCAATAAGCCACCCCACACCAAGGATCCGGATTAATTAATAATATATTCTCAATCCATCAACAACAATCAACAATCAATCTGCAATATTACTAAGATGGCCATCTCATATATTTCCCCCCTTTCCCCACTCACGACCCCTCAATGGTCACTGTCCCTCACAATGTCTCTGGGCCCCTCCAGACCAAGGTGAAGGTCGACTTCTCCGCACACGGGCGGTTGAACGAACCCCTGGCTGACGTGCTCCAAACGTGCACGTCGCGTACCGGGAACAGCTGCTGCAGCGCTCACCTCCTTGCAAAGCAAAGCGGGCAAAGCAAAGCGCGGCTCGCAAAGCGCGCGAGGCCCAAGGTGCGACCCGTACGCGTCCTTGTAGACGTTGAGGCGAACTGTGCCGGACGCTTGGTTCCGTGCACGAACCCACGGCAACTTGACGCGTAACCGGTAATTACCCCGCGCAGGTAACTCCTCTCGCCAGACGGGCTTTCAAATGCAGCATTCCCCACGCTGCTCAATATCGACACCCCTCGCGTCGGAGCTGGGCGAGGAAGAAGAAGATAGCCGCTTCTCCAGGACCTCGTGTCTTGTTTTTCTTCTTCCGGTTCACTATCCCGTTTCCGGTCTCCTGTTATCCGGAGCCTCTCTAACCATTTAACCACAACAACCTTTAATAGAATAAACATTAATAAGCAATGACATGAATAGTAATTCACCTAAATCCGGGATCCGTAACACTCCCCCCCCTTCAAGAAAGAAAGTTTGAACCCCGCGAAAACTTTCTGGGCCGGCCAACTTTGATAAACAAACCCGATACCCCAAATCATCAATTCCCCCCGGGCACAATTATCGCATCTCAAAAATAAAGCAACAAACTTTCACCAAAACCCCCCAGAGATTCCAAGGTAATTCCCTCTAGACCAAGCGTCAACAACTTCTAGTTGCTCTTGGATGGAGGCCCAGCTGAGTACTCACTACATGGACGCCTTAAGGAATGTGGGGTTCACGGTTAGTCCGGGGAGGAAAGTTCATTACATGGACGCCTTTAAGAACGTGGAGTTCACGGTTAGTCCGTGCAAGAACGTTCCCTACCGGGAAGCCTTTTAAGAACGTGGCGTTCACGGTTAGCCCGTGTAGGAGCCCAGGCTCGGCGGCTCCGCCGTATATAGAGTGCTTCAACTTCTCCGGACTCCTAACAGTTACGGTGGGACCCCTTGTCCCAGCAGTCACCTGACTGGCGGTCTCCCTCTCGGCCAGTCCTCTGCCAATCATTCTTTCGGGAGATGCCGTAACTCTGGGAGCCTCCATAGTAATATCGGCTGCTGCCAACACCTAAACTACCGCCAAGTGGTCCTCTTCTGTAGACCTCTCGACGCCTACGAAATGCCTTCCCTACTGTTATGGTCCGACCCTCCAAATCCTTACCATTCTAATTCTTCTCTGCCTCCCTGGCGTCTTTTGTGCTTGCAAACGTGACAAAGCCGAACCCTCTTGACCGTTGCGTTTCCCTGTCTTTTACCACCCGCACTTCCACCAGCGGCCCATATCTGTTGAAGACAGAGGTCAGCGTTATTTGTAGGGGGACAAGTTCAGTCCCCCTACAAATAACTTGGCACTTTTGTCGCCATCCCGAGCTGGGGTGGTGTTATTTCCCCTACGGTGCTCTTTACCCACCCTCGGGTTACCATAAATTTGCCCCCCGGCCAAATCATTCCCGATAATCACAGATACTCCCTCTACAGGAAGCGTGGCTTGTAAACCGACGGTGACCGGTCCTGACACCAAATCGGATTCCAAATGGATAACATGAAGTGGGGCACTAACACAGCCACCGATCCCTTGTAACCGAACCCTATCACCAGTTGCGGTACTCTTTGACAATGGCAAAATGCCTTCAAGCATTAAGGATTGATGGGCTCCTGTGTCCCTCAATACCCTAACAGGTCTTGGGTTAGTCAAGTCTCCCTCGAGGGAGACCAACCCCTCATAAATAAATGGTTGGTAACTCTTCTGTGGGCAATTTCTTACGCTTGCCATCACATTCGGAGTTGTAATAGTCAGACTCCGCTCTGGGTTTTCCCTTTTCATGAGGTAACAACTGGACATCAAGTGTCCAGGTTTCTTGCAAAAAGCGCAAGTAGGTCCGGAGGAAAAACTCGTGGTCTGCCTCGGGCCCCCCGAAAAATAAGTTTGTCCTGGGCCCGTCGCCCTCTGATTTCGAACAGTTCGGGTATCAGCGTTGTCCCCATAATCATCTCGAGGCCGCCGCCATGTATTGTCGTTCTCTGCACCTGATGTTCCACAACTCCCCTGCGGAAATCTAGGCGAGGAGTTAGGTTCGTGGACCCCTATCCGGTGTGTTAAGGCATAATCATCTGCCATGGTGGCTGCGTCCCACAACTTCGGTACTTTCTTTTCCTGCAGGTACACTTTGATGTCCTCGTGGACACACTGTTGAAATTCCTCCACCAGGATCAAGTCACGCAATGCTTCGAAGTCGTTCCCGACTCCTTTTGACTCACACCACCGATCAAACATGTTTTCTTTCACTCTGGCAAACTCCACATGGGTCTCACTCTCCCTCTTCCTGACATTCCTGAATTTTTGCCGGTAAGCTTCAGGAACCAACTCATAGGCTTTGAGGATGTGCTTCTTCAATACCTCATAATCTGCACATTGGTCCATTGGTAGCGCCGAATAAATCTCTTGAGCTTTACCCACCAGCACACTTTGTACTAGTATGGTCCAGGCCTCCTCCGGCCAGTTTAACTGTCGAGCCACTTTCTCAAAGTGTGGAAAAAATTGAGTGACTTCCTTTTCACTGAAAGGTGGAACCAGCCTCACATGTCTGCCCACATTCCAGGTGTTCTGGCTAGGTGTCGGCCCAGTCAGCAAGGGTGGTACCTCTCCCCGTCCTCTCATTAACTCCAGCTCCTTGAATTTAATTTCTTGCTGAAGCTCCATGTCACGTTCCTTTAATTCCCTTTCCGCTTTTCTCTCCTCTGCTTCGAGGTCCCTTGCAGCTCTCCTCTCCTCTGCTTTTCTCCCTTCTAACCTTTCCTGGAGTTCTCGTTCCACTCTCCTTTCCTCTGCTTGTTTCTCTTCTCTCCTCTCTTCTGCTTTCCTTTCTTCTTCTGCTCTTTCCTTTTCTGCTTTCCTTTCTTCTTCTGCTCTTTCCTTTTCTGCTTTCCTGTCCTCTTCTGATCTTTCCTTTTCTGCTTTCCTTTCTTCTTCTTTGATCCGTTCCTGGAGTTCTCGTTCCACTCTCCTTTCCTCTGCTTGTTTCTCTTCTCTCCTCTCTTCTGCTTTCCTTTCCTCTTCTGCTCTATCCTTTTCTGCTTTCCTTTCTTCTTCTTTTAACCTTTCCTGGAGTTCTCGTTCCACTCTCCTTTCCTCTGCTTGTTTCTCTTCTCTCCTCTCTTCTGCTTTCCTTTCCTCTTCTTTGATCCGTTCCTGGCTCCGTAATTGCAACTCCAGTTTCCGGAGCTCAACGTCTTCTGGTTCTTCGGGTAGCCACTGCCAGGCTAACTCGTCCCATGTTCCTAATCCCACCATAGATTGTATCACCGTGGTCTGCAACTCTGCCTTCCTCAAATTAGTTCGGACCTCCAAGTTAAAATGTTTGGCCAATTTCAAGAGGTCCGCTTTTAGTAACGCTCGGAACTGTGCCTCACGAGGTGTTACCGCAAAGTTCTGTGCAACAAACGCCATGGTGACTATCATTAACCCCTGTTAACCTTCACCCAAGACTTTACCACAATTTCTCAAAAATTTACCAATTAATAATTAATTAATTAATTTTAATTAATAAAAATTATTTTTTTATTATGTTATACAATTTTAGATCCCGGAATTCAATTGGACAAGCCCCCAATTCTGTTACGTGGTCCTCCCGGTAACTACCTGGTCTTGGTGACCCCCGGACCGTGGGAGGACCCCGCCAGAAAGATCTCTGATTTATACGCGTTCGTAATGCAATCAATATGAAAGACACAAACAATTCAGGTCAATAAGCAACCCCACACCAAGGATCCGGATTAATTAATAATATATTCTCAATCCATCAACAACAATCAACAATCAATCCGCAATATTACTAAGATGGCCATCTCATATATTTCCCCCCTTTCCCCACTCACGACCCCTCAATGGTCACTGTCCCTCACAATGTCTCTGGGCCCCTCCAGACCAAGGTGAAGGTCGACTTCTCCGCACACGGGCGGTTGAACGAACCCCTGGCTGACGTGCTCCAAACGTGCACGTCGCGTACCGGGAACAGCTGCTGCAGCGCTCACCTCCTTGCAAAGCAAAGCGGGCAAAGCAAAGCGCGGCTCGCAAAGCGTGCGAGGCCCAAGGTGCGACCCGTACGCGTCCTTGTAGACGTTGAGGCGAACTGTGCCGGACGCTTGGTTCCGTGCACGAACCCACGGCAACTTGACGCGTAACCGGTAATTACCCCGCGCAGGTAACTCCTCTCGCCAGACGGGCTTTCAAACGCAGCGTTCCCCATGCTGCTCAATATCGACACCCCTCGCGTCGGAGCTGGGCGAGGAAGAAGAAGATAGCCGCTTCTCCAGGACCTCGTGTCTTGTTTTTCTTCTTCCGGTTCACTATCCCGTTTCCGGTCTCCTGTTATCCGGAGCCTCTCTAACCATTTAACCACAACAACCTTTAATAGAATAAACATTAATAAGCAATGACATGAATAGTAATTCACCTAAATCCGGGATCCGTAACAATACGCTCCGACACGTAGTCTTCATACAACTTCTGACCAGTGACATCAATGTTCAAGATCTGTGGTACATACTCGTCTGGGATGAAAGCATTCGTTATCACATTGTGCAGCTTGTCACCTTCAGTGTCAAATGGATTCCCGTGACTCAGTATCACAGCCTTGATCTTGTTGATTGCTTCATGCTCCCTCTTGACTGCACTTGGACCAAGGTCATGATGTTCTGTGATCTTGTCACCTTCCAGGCCATACTGACTCTTGAAGTCTTTTGACAGGCGTGATAATTCTGGTGTAACCATGAAGAATCTCTGTCTAGCATTGGCATTGTTAGAGATGCCAATCAGTCCAGAGTGAATCTTCATCAGCTTGTTCAGATGTTCACATGCATGATCTGGTCCAATGGATACAAACGGGATGTCATTCTTGGTTACTGATAGATTGCCAGCTCCTAGTTCTTCCCAGGTCCTAGGGTGATTGGTTCTTAGGTCATACATGCCTGCGATGTATCGGGGCCAGAGCCGCTTGTATTTGATCCAGTCCATGGCAAAGAATAACTTGCTCAGTTCTTCTCCAGCTTGGAGGTGAAGCACCAGGTCAGCACTCCGTGATGTTGCCACGAATAACAGGATTGTCTCCACCCGATGTAGATAGTTCATCATTGACTTGAACATTGCATTCTTGGATCTCCGTGCTTCCCACTCCTCGAGTCAGGTTCAGTCAGGTTCAGCATGTCCAGATTTTAGATTTCGTTGGATTGTTTTTGGGATTTAGAAAAATCAAAGCTCCGTTTTATTTAGAAGATGAGATCCTGAGAAACATCAATTTTACGGCGGCCAGTTTGAAAAATCCAAGATGGCCGCCACATATGAGCTCTATAGTCATGTCTAGCTTATCGAACTTGTTACCATTCGATTCGGGGCCCTTGAAAATGTATGTTTAGCCGTTAGAATCAAAGCTTTATGTTGTTTAGAAGCTGAGATATTGAGAAACATCATTTTTACGGCGGCCAGTTTGAAAAATCCAAGATGGCCGCCACATAGGAGCTCTATGGTCATGTCTAGCTTATCGAACTTGTTACCATTGGATTCGGGGCCCTTGAAAATGTATGTTTAGCCGTTAGAATCAAAGCTCTATGTTATTTAGAAGCTGAGATATTGAGAAAAATTAGTTCTACGGCGGCAATTTTGAAAATCCAAGATGGCCACCATACAGGAATCTGTGCAAATAGCAACATTGGTTTTCTGACTGACTATACAATATAGTTTCCAAAAATATATAGTTTTCCAAATCCCCCAAAAAATCCAACGAAACTTTAAATCTGGACATACTGAACCTGACTATTGGTGCAATGTCTAAAACATTGTTCTTATGTCCTATAAAAACATCTCAATGAGGATAATTCAACGTTAAATTGGTGCCATGTCTAAAACATTGTTCTTTTGTCCTATAAAAACATCTAAATGAGGATGATTCAACATTCAATTGGTGCAATGTCTAAAACATTGGTCTTATGTCCGATAAAAACATCTAAATGAGGATGATTCAACATTCAATTGGTGCAATGTCTAAAACATTGGTCTTATGTCTGATAAAAACATCTAAATAAGGATGATTCAACATTCAATTGGTGCAATGTCTAAAACATTGTTCTTTTGTCCTATAAAAACATCTAAATGAGGATAATTCAACATCAAATTGGTGCCATGTCTAAAACATTGTTCTTATGTCCGATAAAAACATCTCAATGAGGATAATTCAACATTCAATTGGTGCAATGTCTAAAACATTGGTCTTTTGTCCAATAAAAACATCTCAATGAGGATAATTCAACATTCAATTGGTGCTATCTCTAAATCATTGTTCTTTTGTCCTATAAAAACATCTCAATGAGGATAATTCAACATTCAATTGGTGCAATGTCTAAAACATTGGTCTTTTGTCCTATAAAAACATCTCAATGAGGATAATTCAACATTCAATTGGTGCAATGTCTAAAACATTGTTCTTTTGTCCTATAAAAACATCTCAATGAGGATAATTCAACATTCAATTGGTGCCATCTCTAAAACATTGTTCTTTTGTTCTATAAAAACATCTCAATGAGGATAATTCAACATTCAATTGGTGCCATCTCTAAAACATTGTTCTTTTGTCCTATAAAAACATCTCAATGAGGATAATTCAACATTCAATTGGTGCAATGTCTAAAACATTGTTCTTATGTCCTATAAAAACATCTCAATGAGGATAATTCAACATTCAATTGGTGCAATGTCTAAAACATTGGTCTTATGTCCGATAAAAACATCTCAATGAGGATAATTCAACATTCAATTGGTGCAATGTCTAAAACATTGGTCTTATGTCCTATAAAAACATCTCAATGAGGATAATTCAACATTCAATTGGTACAATGTCTAAAACATTGGTCTTATGTCCTATAAAAACATCTCAATGAGGATAATTCAACATTCAATTGGTGCAATGTCTAAAACATTGTTCTTATATCCTATAAAAACATCTCAATGAGGATAATTCAACATTAAATTGGTGCAATGTCTAAAACATTGGTCGTATGTCCTATAAAAACATCTCAATGAGGATAATTCAACATTAAATTGGTGCAATGTCTAAAACATTGTTCTTATATCCTATAAAAACATCTCAATGAGGATAATTCAACATTAAATTGGTGCAATGTCTAAAACATTGTTCTTTTGTCCGATAAAAACATCTCAATGAGGATAATTCAACATTAAATTGGTGCAATGTCGAAAACATTGTTCTTATATCCTATAAAAACATTTCAATGAGGATAATTCAACATTAAATTAGTGCCATCTCTAAAACATTGTTCTTATATCCGATAAAAACATCTAAATGAGGATAATTCAACATTAAATTGGTGCAATGTCTAAAACATTGTTCTTATATCCTATAAAAACATCTCAATGAGGATAATTCAACATTCAATTGGTGCCATCTCTAAAACATTGGTCTTATGTCCTATAAAAACATCTCAATGAGGATAATTCAACATTCAATTGGTGCCATCTCTAAAACATTGTTCTTATGTCCTATAAAAACATCTCAATGAGGATAATTCAACATTCAATTGGTGCAATGTCTAAAACATTGTTCTTATGTCCTATAAAAACGTCTAAATGAGGATAATTCAACATTCAATTGGTGCAATGTCTAAAACATTGGTCTTATGTCCTATAAAAACATCTCAATGAGGATAATTCAACATTCAATTGGTGCAATGTCTAAAACATTGGTCTTATGTCCTATAAAAACATCTCAATGATGATAATTCAACATTCAATTGGTGCAATGTCTAAAACATTGTTTTTATGTCCTATAAAAACATCTAAATGAGGATAATTCAACATTCAATTGGTGCAATGTCTAAAACATTGGTCTTATGTCCTATAAAAACATCTCAATGAGGATAATTCAACATTCAATTGGTGCAATGTCTAAAACATTGGTCTTATGTCCTATAAAAACATCTCAATGAGGATAATTCAACATTCAATTGGTGCAATGTCTAAAACATTGTTCTTTTGTCCTATAAAAACATCTCAATGAGGATGATTCAACATTCAATTGGTGCCATGTCTAAAACATTGGTCTTATGTCCTATAAAAACATCTCAATGAGGATAATTCAACATTCAATTGGTGCAATGTCTAAAACATTGGTCTTATGTCCTATAAAAACATCTCAATGAGGATAATTCAACATTCAATTGGTGCAATGTCTAAAACATTGTTCTTTTGTCCGATAGAAACATCTCAATGAGGATAATTCAACATTAAATTGGTGCCATCTCTAAAACATTGTTCTTATGTCCGATAAAAACATCTAAATGAGGATAATTCAACATTACATTGGTGCCATCTCTAAAACATTGTTCTTATATCTGATAAAAACATCTAAATGAGGATAATTCAACATTAAATTAGTGCCATCTCTAAAACATTGTTCTTATATCCGATAAAAACATCTAAATGAGGATAATTCAACATTAAATTGGTGCAATGTCTAAAACATTGTTCTTTTGTCCGATAGAAACATCTCAATGAGGATAATTCAACATTAAATTGGTGCAATGTCTAAAACATTGGTCTTATGTCCGATAAAAACATCTAAATGAGGATAATTCAACATTAAATTGGTGCAATCTCTAAAACATTGTTCTTTTGTCCGATAAAAACATCTCAATGAGGATAATTCAACATTAAATTGGTGCAATGTCTAAAACATTGTTCTTTTGTCTGATAAAAACATCTCAATGAGGATAATTCAACATTAAATTAGTGCCATCTCTAAAACATTGTTCTTATATCCGATAAAAACATCTAAATGAGGATAATTCAACATTAAATTGGTGCAATGTCTAAAACATTGTTCTTTTGTCCGATAAAAACATCTAAATGAGGATAATTCAACATTAAATTGGTGCCATCTCTAAAACATTGTTCTTATATCCGATAAAAACATCTAAATGAGGATAATTCAACATTAAATTGGTGCAATGTCTAAAACATTGTTCTTATATCCGATAAAAACATCTAAATGAGGATAATTCAACATTAAATTGATGCAATGTCTAAAACATTGTTCTTATATCCGATAAAAACATCTAAATGAGGATAATTCAACATTAAATTGGTGCAATGTCTAAAACATTGTTCTTTTGTCCGATAAAAACATCTCAATGAGGATAATTCAACATTAAATTGGTGCAATGTCTAAAACATTGGTCTTATGTCCGATAAAAACATCTAAATGAGGATAATTCAACATTAAATTGGTGCAATGTCTAAAACATTGTTCTTATGTCCTATAAAAACATCTCAATGAGGATAATTCAACATTCAATTGGTGCAATGTCTAAAACATTGGTCTTATGTCCTATAAAAACATCTAAATGAGGATGATTCAACATTCAATTGATGCAATGTCTAAAACATTGGTCTTATGTCCTATAAAAACATCTAAATGAGGATGATTCAACATTCAATTGGTGCCATGTCTAAAACATTGGTCTTATGTCCTATAAAAACATCTAAATGAGGATAATTCAACATTAAATTGGTGCAATGTCTAAAACATTGGTCTTATGTCCGATAAAAACATCTAAATGAGGATAATTCAACATTAAATTGGTGCAATCTCTAAAACATTGTTCTTTTGTCCGATAAAAACATCTCAATGAGGATAATTCAACATTAAATTGGTGCAATGTCTAAAACATTGTTCTTTTGTCTGATAAAAACATCTCAATGAGGATAATTCAACATTAAATTAGTGCCATCTCTAAAACATTGTTCTTATATCCGATAAAAACATCTAAATGAGGATAATTCAACATTAAATTGGTGCAATGTCTAAAACATTGTTCTTTTGTCCGATAAAAACATCTAAATGAGGATAATTCAACATTAAATTGGTGCCATCTCTAAAACATTGTTCTTATATCCGATAAAAACATCTAAATGAGGATAATTCAACATTAAATTGGTGCAATGTCTAAAACATTGTTCTTATATCCGATAAAAACATCTAAATGAGGATAATTCAACATTAAATTGATGCAATGTCTAAAACATTGTTCTTATATCCGATAAAAACATCTAAATGAGGATAATTCAACATTAAATTGGTGCAATGTCTAAAACATTGTTCTTTTGTCCGATAAAAACATCTCAATGAGGATAATTCAACATTAAATTGGTGCAATGTCTAAAACATTGGTCTTATGTCCGATAAAAACATCTAAATGAGGATAATTCAACATTAAATTGGTGCAATGTCTAAAACATTGTTCTTATGTCCTATAAAAACATCTCAATGAGGATAATTCAACATTCAATTGGTGCAATGTCTAAAACATTGGTCTTATGTCCTATAAAAACATCTAAATGAGGATGATTCAACATTCAATTGATGCAATGTCTAAAACATTGGTCTTATGTCCTATAAAAACATCTAAATGAGGATGATTCAACATTCAATTGGTGCCATGTCTAAAACATTGGTCTTATGTCCTATAAAAACATCTAAATGAGGATAATTCAACATTAAATTGGTGCAATGTCTAAAACATTGTTCTTTTGTCCTATAAAAACATCTAAATGAGGATGATTCCACATTCCTCACAAACAGTAACATTTACATCAGGGTACAAATGCCACTTTCCTTTCAAGAATTACAAATAAAATTGACGATGATGACAAATCCTTCTAACACCTCGATTTACCATCCGTACGTGGTTATGATCTCGAAGCTCGTAAATTCGATCCATGTCACAACTGAGTTAGCAGTGTCGATTAGGCGGTGTGTGGTACAATGCGATGTTGACACTTGTACATCTATGATTCCTTCTAATAATTACGAGTAGTTTCCAGAGGGAGGGATTTTCACGAATATTCTCTCTCCGGTCAAAAAATAAATAGGAGAGGAGAGTGTGAAGGGAAGAAGAAGAGCCAATCATTTGGTGCCTGTGCTGAGTTTACAACTTGTCCCTTAAATTTATATTAAATTCAGGTTTTGACGACACCCATCTTCTGATTGGGCATCACATCGATTATAGACCCTTCGGTAATAATTAGCATCCTTTGCATAGTTTAAAGCATCCACCAACCCAAAATCAGGCCTCAAACATCTGTTCTTACACTGAATCCATCTTTGCTACAATGATTCAGGAGAATGTACATATCTACTCATGTTCTGTTCTGTTCTGTCCATTCATCTTCCCGATCCCAACCTCTTCTACCCACAGACCTCCTTACACTTTTTCTACCCGGCACACCTCTCCTCACATTGTGTTCTGCCTGTGTGCTATTGTCCTCCTATTTCCCTTTCACCCCTCCTTTAGCTGCTCCATGATCCATGCAAACTGTATTCCTTGAAGGGTCAAACTCAGAGTACACACTCAACAGAGAACACTCCAGTACCCAAGCTACCTTGGCACAGAGCTCTATTTGATGTGCACATCAAACAAATCAGGTATACGTTACAGGTGATGTATCACTATACTCACAGTATGATTTCCAGATTGGAGGTTGGTAATCTGTCGTCTCTGTGGAGAGAAACACATACGTGGGTCAAACATGTAAAATGTCATATTATATATTAGGTCGCTATTCGCCGCCAGGATATGACATCGTCACAATCCTCCTTTTGATGTTACTACAATGATAATGAAACCGAGAGGAGGAATGCAAAACACTTGCCAAGCCACAATAAAAACGTCAATGTGGTGCTCCTTGGTGGACCACAGAGAGCTGGATAGCTCTACCATTTATTTAGTTCAGCATGTTCAGAGGGTAATTACCTTGGTGGACCACAGAGAGCTCGATAGGTCCACCATTTATTGAGTTCAGCATGTTCAGAGGGTAATTACCTTGGTGGACCACAGAGAGCTGGATAGGTCCACCATTTACTTAGTTCAGCATGTTCAGAGGGTAATTACCTTGGTGGACCACAGAGAGCTGGATAGGTCCACCATTTACTTAGTTCAGCATGTTCAGAGGGTAATTACCTTGGTGGACCACAAAGAGCTGGGTAGGTCCACCATTTACTTAGTTCAGCATGTTCAGAGGGTAATTACCTTGGTGGACCACAAAGAGCTCGATAGGTCCACCATTTATTGAGTTCAGCATGTTCAGAGGGTAATTACCTTGGTGGACCACAAAGAGCTGGATAGCTCCACCATTTATTTAGTTCAGCATGTTCAGAGGGTAATTACCTTGATGGACCACATAGAGCTCGATAGGTCCACCATTTATTGAGTTCAGCATGTTCAGAGGGTAATTACCTTGGTGGACCACAGAGAGCTGGATCAGTCCACCATTTATTGAGTTCAGCATGTTCAGAGGGTAATTACCTTGGTGGACCACAAAGAGCTCGATAGGTCCACCATTTACTTAGTTCAGCATGTTCAGAGGGTAATTACCTTGGTGGACCACAAAGAGCTCGATAGGTCCACCATTTATTGAGTTCAGCATGTTCAGAGGGTAATTACCTTGGTGGACCACAAAGAGCTGGATAGCTCCACCATTTATTTAGTTCAGCATGTTCAGAGGGTAATTACCTTGATGGACCACATAGAGCTCGATAGGTCCACCATTTATTGAGTTCAGCATGTTCAGAGGGTAATTACCTTGGTGGACCACAGAGAGCTGGATCAGTCCACCATTTATTGAGTTCAGCATGTTCAGAGGGTAATTACCTTGGTGGACCACAAAGAGCTCGATAGGTCCACCATTTACTTAGTTCAGCATGTTCAGAGGGTAATTACCTTGGTGGACCACAAAGAGCTCGATAGGTCCACCATTTATTGAGTTCAGCATGTTCAGAGGGTAATTACCTCGGTGGACCACAAAGAGCTGGATAGCTCCACCATTTATTTAGTTCAGCATGTTCAGAGGGTAATTACCTTGATGGACCACAAAGAGCTCGATAGGTCCACCATTTATTGAGTTCAGCATGTTCAGAGGGTAATTACCTTGGTGGACCACAAAGAGCTGGATAGCTCCACCATTTATTGAGTTCAGCATGTTCAGAGGGTAATTACCTTGGTGGATCACAAAGAGCTCGATAGGTCCACCATTTACTTAGTTCAGCATGTTCAGAGGGTAATTACCTTGGTGGACCACAAAGAGCTCGATAGGTCCACCATTTATTGAGTTCAGCATGTTCAGAGGGTAATTACCTTGGTGGACCACAAAGAGCTCGATAGGTCCACCATTTATTGAGTTCAGCATGTTCAGAGGGTAATTACCTTGGTGGACCACAAAGAGCTCGATAGGTCCACCATTTACTTAGTTCAGCATGTTCAGAGGGTAATTACCTTGGTGGACCACAAAGAGCTCGATAGGTCCACCATTTATTGAGTTCAGCATGTTCAGAGGGTAATTACCTTGGTGGACCACAAAGAGCTGGATAGCTCCACCATTTATTTAGTTCAGCATGTTCAGAGGGTAATTACCTTGATGGACCACGAAGAGCTCGATAGGTCCACCATTTACTTAGTTCAGCATGTTCAGAGGGTAATTACCTTGGTGGACCACAAAGAGCTCGACAGGTCCACCATTTATTGAGTTCAGCATGTTCAGAGGGTAATTACCTTGGTGGACCACAAAGAGCTGGATAGCTCCACCATTTATTTAGTTCAGCATGTTCAGAGGGTAATTACCTTGATGGACCACATAGAGCTCGATAGGTCCACCATTTATTGAGTTCAGCATGTTCAGAGGGTAATTACCTTGGTGGACCACAGAGAGCTGGATCAGTCCACCATTTATTGAGTTCAGCATGTTCAGAGGGTAATTACCTTGGTGGACCACAAAGAGCTCGATAGGTCCACCATTTACTTAGTTCAGCATGTTCAGAGGGTAATTACCTTGGTGGACCACAAAGAGCTCGATAGGTCCACCATTTATTGAGTTCAGCATGTTCAGAGGGTAATTACCTTGGTGGACCACAAAGAGCTGGATAGCTCCACCATTTATTTAGTTCAGCATGTTCAGAGGGTAATTACCTTGATGGACCACAAAGAGCTCGATAGGTCCACCATTTATTGAGTTCAGCATGTTCAGAGGGTAATTACTTTGGTGGACCACAAAGAGCTGGATAGCTCCACCATTTATTGAGTTCAGCATGTTCAGAGGGTAATTACCTTGGTGGACCACAAAGAGCTCGATAGGTCCACCATTTATTGAGTTCAGCATGTTCAGAGGGTAATTACTTTGGTGGACCACAAAGAGCTGGATAGCTCCACCATTTATTGAGTTCAGCATGTTCAGAGGGTAATTACCTTGGTGGACCACAAAGAGCTCGATAGGTCCACCATTTACTTAGTTCAGCATGTTCAGAGGGTAATTACCTTGGTGGACCACAAAGAGCTCGATAGGTCCACCATTTATTGAGTTCAGCATGTTCAGAGGGTAATTACTTTGGTGGACCACAAAGAGCTGGATAGCTCCACCATTTATTGAGTTCAGCATGTTCAGAGGGTAATTACCTTGGTGGACCACAAAGAGCTCGATAGGTCCACCATTTACTTAGTTCAGCATGTTCAGAGGGTAATTACCTTGGTGGACCACAAAGAGCTCGATAGGTCCACCATTTATTGAGTTCAGCATGTTCAGAGGGTAATTACCTTGGTGGACCACAAAGAGCTCGATAGGTCCACCATTTATTGAGTTCAGCATGTTCAGAGGGTAATTACCTTGGTGGACCACAAAGAGCTCGATAGGTCCACCATTTACTTAGTTCAGCATGTTCAGAGGGTAATTACCTTGGTGGACCACAAAGAGCTCGATAGGTCCACCATTTATTGAGTTCAGCATGTTCAGAGGGTAATTACAGCACTTCAATTACAGTAGCATTCTGTGTTTGGGGTTCACATATCTAGGAACGTCTCCCAATGAACACACACATTATATATAGTATTATTTATTTATTCATTTTACAGTCAATACCTCAGCAGATTCACTCTGCTATAAACACCGGACTTGGTCCCCGAGTGTCCACAACGAGCGGTGTATCAGTAGAGGGGAGTGAAGCGTCAACCTATTGCTTGCAAGGGTATAAAATGCTTCGCTTTGTTTTATGAAGTTCCTGTGAATAAAATGAACCCAAGATTTCTTCTCCATTCATGTCATACAATTTATAGAACCAAGTAACTGTGCCCATTACATTAACAAAATTAACTAGAACGTCACTCGGTAGAGCACACACCTCCACCAGGCTGAACAGTTTATGTTTTGTATCCCACTGATAGGCCGGATCTGGATTCGGACCTGAAACATAATCTAATCGGATTGTTCTTGTCACCTAAACCAACTCGTCCACCAAGTTTTGTCGCAACTCGTGCACAACTTTTTGAGCCTCTGCCGACGAAGTCGTTGGAGGTATTATGTTCTCAGGTTGTCCGTCCGTCCGTCGGTCCGTCCATCCGTGATGGGTTTTCGTTACCGCGATAACTTGAGAACGGCTGAAGGGATCTTAGTCAAACTTGGTACAGGTATGTATAATGATGTACAGATTAACTGATTATAATTTGGGGCCAATAGGTCAAAGGTCAAAGGGCAAAGTCTGTAATCAGTCTATAACTTGAGAACGGATGAAGTGATCCAAATGAAACTTGGTACAGGAACTGTATGTATAATAATGTAAACATGAACTGAGTACATTTTGGGGTCAAGAGGTCAAAGGTCAGAGGTAAAAAATTTAATTACTTGAGAACAGCTGAATGGTTTTAAAGCAAACTGAGTGCAAGCATTATAATGATGTAATAATTTGGGAGGAGTCATATTGGTCGACTTCGTGACATTGAAGAAGGTAGCTCTCGTTTAAATATGTTATATATCGGTTTTAGCCTGATCTGTTAATGGTGAAGAATCATTTAAAGATTCAATAATTCTCGTATCTGAATCTGTGTTCAGATATTCACCAAAATCGAATCTATTCGTCTTTGTCGCACACACAACCGGTCCACCATGTTTCGTCCAAATCCATCCACAAATTTTTCAGATATCTTCTTCACAGACAGACATAATGTTTCTCTTTAAGCCTTTGAGTTTTCCATACGGAAAAGATTGAGACATTGCCTAACCATTCAAATTGTTGGCATCATAATACAAGTTCAAGTTTATTTCCACGATCATTAATAAAATACAAAATGAGTAATTAAGACAAAAAATGTATATGAAGTGATGCGGAGGACTTTATGTTAAAAGCCACGCTTGTATTATATAGACCCCAATTTCATACATCGAAGTGAAATACCTACATGTATTAGAAACACTTGGACTTATTTGAAGAACACAGATTTAGAGTGAAAGAAGACAAACAAGCATTCTGAGTATTGCGCTGCAATACATGTCCCCTACCAAAGTTCAAAGTGCCATAACTTTGTCAAAAATGATCGAATATGCAAATTTATGCACGGTTGATGCTGGTTTTCAAACTTGATCTGAGGTATGCCGAGACACATGTGTGTCACGCCTCGCCTCGTTGATAAGCCCGCAAGGTCGCTCCGTGGAGCAGCCTGCACGTATTGCACTGTGTGAATTATATAATTACCAAATCACGGTCTGAGGTACTGGCGATTCAAGAGATATCCATTTTTAAAAAATATTTTCGTTTAATTAACGATATCTGCCAAACCACGTGCCCTATCGCAAATTCCAAAACGGCATTTTAGTTGACTGACATGCTGAACAGACATGCTATGCGATTCTGCCTGCAAAGTTTGGCCTCGATCTGTGCAGCCGTTGCAGAGAAAAAGGGGTTTTCGTGTTTTCACGAAAAACAATATGGCGGCCGAACCACGTGACCTGTGACGTCATAATTACCATTAAAATATTCTACAGACCGAGTCCCCTCTACGGTGAAAATTTGATCTCAATCGGTCCAATTATTGCGGAAAAAATCTTTTTTAAAGGAAATTAGGTCTCACTATCTGCCATGATCTTTCTTGGGAAAACCACATTTCCAAGCTGGCCTCCAAAGCCAGTCGCCGACTGGGCATCCTCCATCATGCGAAGTCCTTCCTTGGCACACCTGAGCTCCTCACCACATACAAGGCTTTCATCCGCAGCTCAATGGAATACTGTTCCCCCCTCTGGGCTGGTGCTCCTGCCTCACACCTTGCTCGGCTTCACGCTGTTGAGGCCAAAGCTTTTAGAATCATTGGAATCTCCTGCGATGTAGTCAACTCCGAGGGCCTTTCACTCACTCACCGCAGGCAGGTTGGTGGTCTCTCTGTCTTCTACCGACTCCTCTCCGGCCTTGCTCCCCCAGCTCTCTCTGTGCTCTGTCCCCCCAATATTCCTTCAGGTCGCACAAGATCTGCCTGCAACCCTCTTCTGGTTAAACTGCCAAAGTCTAGGCTCTCTGCTCACCTTCACTCTTTCATTCCTCTTTTCTCCCGCCTCTGGAACAAACTCCTCCACTCCCTTCAATCCCACTCCTCCCTCCAGGTCTTTAAAACAGCTGTTCACCACCATCTCTTATCTTCCCCCATCGAAAACCTTGATCTTTTCTACCCCCGGTAATTCACCCCAGAGTCCTTGCAGTGTTCATATGTTTTATTCCTCTCCCACCTCCCCCCAAGTCCTCCCGATGTCCCTGCTCTCAAATGTTGTTTGTGTCCTTCCCCCTCTCTCCCCATCTTGTCTGCTCCCCTTGTTTTTTGTGTTTTGTGTGTCGGTTTGTCTTTTTGTCTGATTAATGTTCGCTCTTTCACGAGCCTCGATCTTGTATACAAAAAAAAAAAAAAAAAAAAAAAATTTAAACTTAAAATGGCACTGAGTTAATGATAATCAGAATTATCAGAATTCCCAAAGTTCAAAGTGCCATAACTTTGTCAAAAATGATCGAAACGTCGTGATGTTCGAACTTGATCTGTAACTTATCATGAGGAAACCATGTACCAAGTTTGAAATCATTAACATTAAGAGTTTAGAAAAAAGTCCGGAAAACTGTTCTTTGGGTGACGGACTGACAGACTGACAGACTGACAGACGGACAGATGGAGGGACGGCGTGCAAACCTATAGTCCCCGCCGTTGTACACCGGTAGGGGACTAATAATACAAAAAAGAGAAGAGGGAGAAAGATGAGGAACGGTGAGAGGGTTCCTGCAAATACAAACATAAATTTCACCATTATCTTGATATTATCCGTTCTTGGAATACTGGTGAACAGAATAAGATTTATCCAACTTATGTGTCGACTCTATATTTCTTCAATAGTACCAACTGCAATTTAGGTTGAAATGAATAAAGGCCGACAGTTGATTTCAGGTTCAATTCTAATGGATTGTAAAAATTCCAAAATACATCAAGTAAGAACTATCTTTTGAAAGAATCATAGTGCAGAAGATATTTGTTTGCTTTGGCATATCTCTTTGAACAAACTTGTGATATTCCACCTCTTTTAGCCGTCTCTATCATCAAAATCATATCTATGTCATCGACCAACGGTTGTTTAGTCATCTTTAACATTGCACTCCAAGCCAATCCTGGGGCTGTGTAATAATGAACAGGGTCGAATCCACATGAATTTTTATTATGACAGAATGCTCTGAAAACCTTAAATACATCAGCCAATAAGAGCACATCAATCTTGACATATAAATCCTGACATTCACCGAGATTCTTCATCAAACTTCTTCCAAATATTTTCCGCTTGTTGATATTCTTTATCAGTTATATGAGTTTTATTCAACTTGCAGAAATTTTTTGAGGGCAGTTGTGTTATTTTGAATCTCTCAAAATAAACCAAGTCCATATCGTCATGGGGATATAAACCCTTTTGCGACAAGAGTTCAATTTGTTCCCGATTTGAGAAATGAGGTGGAAAATTGGAAAACTTCAAGAATTGGAAAACTTTTGATACTTGTTATTTCATACTAAGTTAGATAATGAACTTGACATGAATTTGAATTTTTTTGATTGCAAATCTGATTGGTCGAGATGGCGTAAAATGGCATAATATTTTGTCTAACTATTGTTAAACTGGAGGTTTTTGGAAGTACCAATCGGGCAATTTGTGTTCTACAGTTTTGAAGTGTATAATCCAACTGAAATAAAATAAAGCTTTTAAAGGCAGTAGGAAGAAATTTTTTTGGAAGTTTACCACCATTGATGCACCTTCTTTTACACTTTACATTAGCTATTCGTGCCTGTTGTGTATGTCCTTTATGATGATGAAAAACAGTAAGCTTCCTGTTTGGAATGATTTTCAATTTTGTTTGATTGCCAGACAAGCAGTCAGATGAAAACAATTACCTTACTCCTCTGTGTATATGTGTATATATGTATGTATATCTATATATATATATATAACAGTTTGTTTGTTTGTGTGTTACCTATAGGCTATAGACTCCTAAACGGAGAGGCTCACGTACTTGATTTTTGGCATAGACATGGCCATTGGGCCCGGGAAGGACATGGCCTACCTAAAAATGACCTCCGATGACGAGATCCATATTTTTTTTATTCATATTTAACTTAGCGCATTTCAGCGAGGAACATTATACACTGAATCACAGCCTGTGCCACAGCAGCGTGCTGATTCGCTCAGAGCGATCACGTGATGTTCCATCCTCGCCGCCAGACGCGCTCACGTACTTGGTTTTTGGCATAGACATGGCCACTGGGCCTGGGAAGGACATGGCCCACCTAAAAATGACCTCCGATGACGAGATCCATATTTTTTATTCATATTTACGTCAGCGCATTTCAGCGAGGAACATTATACACTGAATCTCAGCATGTGCCAGAGCAGCTCGCTGATTCGCTCAGAGTGATCACGTGATGTTCCATCCTCTCCGCCAGACCACTGAACTGAAAATATATAGAATGACCATTGCCATTTACACCACACAGGTGGAGATGCAGCTACCGGGCGCCATCTTGGTTGGCACTCGACGCTGGGCAATGGTATTTCCGTCATGCGTTTGCACGTAATTCAGAGCGAAAAGCGATTGCGTTTTTTCACCTTTTGTGCGATCGTGTTTTGTGTCGATTTTTGTCGATTTTGTGCGATATGAATTAAACGTCTTTGAAACAGCTGTGAAACGTCTTTCCACAACCCTTCCGTAACCGATTGGAGCAGTTTCTTGCCGCACAAAATTGCATTTTAACAGTTGTCTGGCTTTTAAAATCTGGGACACGTTCAAAACAAACGAGATCCGTGAAGCGAGTCGGCCGATTCATGCTAACCAAGATGGCGACACGGTGGCTACACTTTTCACGGAGTATGAGCATTGTATATATTTTCAATTCAGTGCACCAGACTCGCTCACGTACTTGATTTTTGGCATAGACATGGCCATTGGGCCTGTGCCAGAGCAGCTCACTGATTCGCTCAGAGCGATCACGTGATGTTCCATCCTCGCACCATATATCACGGTGTAATTTGTGCGAGGCTTTTGTCCGAGTGAGCTTGAGTCGAGAGGGCGAATGTACGGGTCTCCCTTCCCCCGCCAGGCAACGCCTGTACTGGAGGGTGTCATAGGATCGGCGACTCTCTGAAATCCGCTTCGTGCTGTTGTCGTGAAGATGCAGGACGATGTCGCGATTGTTGTACTGCTCTCCTACTATGAGAACTGCAACGTCATTGTTGACTGGCCCTCCCCTCCCCCCTCTCCCTCCCCTTCCCTCCCCCTCTCCCTCCCCTCCCCCATCCTCCCCTTCCCCTCTCCCCTTCCCGCCCCTCCCCTTCCCCTCCTTCCCTTCCCCCTCCTCCCCTCACCCCTCCTCCCCCTCCCCCCTTCCTCCTTCTCCTCCCTTCCTCCCTCCTCCACCCTCCTCCCCCTCCCCCCTCCTAAATATTGCTCCAATTGCAAGGGAATGCTAAATATTGCATTATCCTCCAATTGCTCCAATTGCAAGGGAATGCTAAATATTGCCTTATCCTCCAATTGCTCCAATTGCAGTGGAATGCTAAATATTGCCTTATCCTCCAATTGCTCCAATTGCAGGGGAATGCTAAATATTGCCTTATCCTCCAATTGCTCCAATTGCAGTGGAATGCTAAATATTGCCTTATCCTCCAATTGCTCCAATTGCAAGGGAATGCTAAATGTTGCCTTATCCTCCAATTGCTCCAATTGCAGGGGAATGCTAAATATTGCCTTATCCTCCAATTGCTCCAATTGCAGGGGAATGCTAAATATTGCCTTATCCTCCAATTGCCCCAATTGGAAGGGAATGCTAAATATTGCCTTATTGCTAAATATTGCCTCCAATAGCTCCAATTTCAAGGGAATGCTAAATATTGCCTCCAATTGCTCCAATTGCAAGGGAATGCTAAATATTGCCTCAAATTGCTCCAATTGCAAGGGAATGCTAAATATTGCCTCCAATTGCTCCAATTGCAAGGGAATGCTAAATATTGCCTTATCCTCAAATTGCTCCAATTGCAAGCGAATGCTAAATGTTGCCGTATCCTCCAATTGCAGGGGAATGCTAAATATTGCCTTATCCTCCAATTGCTCCAATTGCAGGGGAATGCTAAATATTGCCTTATCCTGAAATTGCTCCAATTGCAAGGGAATGCTAAATATTGCCTTATCCTCCAATTGCTCCAATTGCAGGGGAATGCTAAATATTGCCTTATCCTCCAATTGCTCCAATTGCAAGGGAATGCTAAATATTGCGTTATTGCTAAATATTTCCTCCAATTGCTCCAATTTCAAAGGAATGCTAAATATTGCCTCCAATTGCTCCAATTGCAAGGGAATGATAAATATTGCCTCCAATTGCAAGGGAATGCTAAATATTGCCTCCAATTTCTCCAATTGCAAGGGAATGCTAGATATTGCCTTATCCTCCAATTGCTCCAATTGCAAGGGAATGCTAAATATTGATTTATCCTCCAATTGCAGGGGAATGCTAAATATTGCCTTGTCCTCCAATTGCTCCAATTGCAAGGGAAAGCTAAATATTGCCTTATCCTCCAATTGCTCCAATTGCATGGGAATGCTAAATATTGCCTTATCCTCCAATTGCTCCAATTGCAGGGGAATGTTAAATAATGCCTTATCCTCCAATTGCAAGGGAATGCAAAATATTGCCTTATCCTCCAATTGCAAGGGAATGCTAAATATTGCCTTATCCTCCAATTGCTCCAATTGTAGGGGAATGCTAAATATTGCCTTATCCTCCAATTGCAAGGGAATGCTAAATATTGCCTTATCCTCCAATTGCTCCCATTGCAAGGGAATGCGAAATATTGCCTTATCCTCCAATTGCAAGGGAATGCTAAATATTGCCTTATCCTCCAATTGCTCCAATTGCAAGGGAATGCTAAATATTGCCTTATCCTCCAATTGCTCCAATTGTAGGGGCATGCGAAAGATTGCCTTATCCTCTTGCTGGGGGAAATGCTAAATATTGCCTTATCCTCCAATTGCAGGGGAATGCTAAATATTGCCTTATCCTCCAATTGCAGGGGAATGCTAAATATTGCCTTATCCTCCAATTGCAGGGGAATGCTAAATATTGCCTTATCCTCCAATTGCTCCAATTGCAGGGGAATGCTAAATATTGCCTTATCCTCCAATTGCTCCAATTGCAGGGGAATGCTAAATATTGCCTTATCCTCCAATTGCTCCAATTGCAAGGGAATGCTAAATATTGCCTTATTGCTAAATATTGCCTCCAATTGCTCCAATTTAAAGGGAATGCTAAATATTGCCTCCAATTGCTCCAATTGCAAGGGAATGCTAAATATTGCCTCCAATTGCTCCAATTGCAAGGGAATGCTAAATATTGCCTCCAATTGCTCCAATTGCAAGGGAATGCTAAATATTGCCTCCAATTGCTCCAATTGCAAGGGAATGCTAAATATTGCCTCCAATTGCAAGGGAATGCTAAATATTGCCTTATCCTCAAATTGCTCCAATTTCAAGGGAATGTTAAATATTGCCTTATCCTCCAATTGCTCCAATTGCAGGGGAATGCTAAATATTGCCTTATCCTCCAATTGCTCCAATTGCAGGGGAATGTTAAATATTGCCTTATCCTCCAATTGTAGGGGAATGCTAAATATTGCCTTATCCTCAAATTGCTCCAATTGCAAGGGAATGCTAAAAATATATTTTTTTTTTTTTTATACTGAATCGAGGCTCGTGAAAGAGCTAACATTTATTTCACAAACAAATCAACCAGACAAACAAAATATATAAAAAGAGGGAGCGGAAGACAAGATGGGGAGAGAAGGGGAAGCACACAAACACAACATTTGAGAGCAGGGAGAAGTGTGGGAGGGAGAGGGCTTGGGGGGAGGAGGCGTGGGAAGGGGGGGGGGGGGAGAGGTATAAAGTACAAGTGGACCAATGACTTCCAGGACAGAAGTTGGTATTTCAGAAAAAAATAAAAAAAATTGGGATTTTGGGTGAAATTGGCGGGGGTAGAAAAGATCAAGGTTTTGGATGGGGGAAGATAAGAGATGGTGGTGAACAGCTGTTTTAAAGACCTGGAGGGTGGAGTGGGATTGAAGAGAGTGAGGGAGTTTGTTCCAGAGGTGGGAGAAAAGAGGATTGAAGGAGTGAAGGTGAGCAGAAAGTCTTGATTTTGGCAGTTTAACCATAAGAGGGTTGCAGGCAGATCTTGTGCGACCTGTGGATATTGCCTTATCCTCCATTTGCTTCAATTGGAGGGGAATGCTAAATATTGCCTTATCCTCCAATTGCTCCAATTGCAAGGGAATGCTAAATATTGCCTTATTGCTAAATATTGCCTCCAATTGCTCCAATTTCAAGGGAATGCTAAATATTGCCTCCAATTGCAAGGGAATGCTAAATATTGCCTCCAATTGCAAGGGAATGCTAAATATTGCCTCCACCATTCTCTCCCCATCTTGTCTTCCGCTCCCTCTTTTTGTATATTTTGTTTGTTTGGTTGATTTGTTTGTGAAATAAATGTTAGCTCTTTCACGAGCCTCGATTCAGTATACAAAAAAAAAAAAAAAATTGCTCCAATTGCAAGGGAATGCTAAATATTGCCTTATCCTCCAATTGCTGCAATTGCAGGGGAATGTTAAATATTGCCTTATCCTCCAATTGCTCCAATTGCATGGGAATGCTAAATATTGCCTTATCCTCCAATTGCAAGGGAATGCTAAATATTGCCTTATCCTCCAATTGCAAGGGAATGCAAAATATTGCCTTATCCTCCAATTGTAGGGGAATGCTAAATATTGCCTTATCCTCCAATTGCAAGGGAATGCTAAATATTCCCTTATCCTCCAATTGCTCCAATTGCAAGGGAATGCTAAATATTGCCTTATCCTCCAATTGCTCCAATTGTAGGGGAATGCTAAAGATTGCCTTATCCTCTTGCTGGGGGGAATGCTAAATATTGCCTTATCCTCCAATTGCAGGGGAATGCTAAATATTGCCTTATCCTCCAATTTCTCCAATTGCAGGGGAATGCTAAATATTGCCTTATCCTCCAATTGCTCCAATTGCAGGGGAATGCTAAATATTGCCTTATCCTCCAATTGCTCCAATTGCAGGGGAATGCTAAATATTGCCTTGTCCTCCAATTGCTCCAATTGCAAGGGAATGCTAAATATTGCCTTATTGCTAAATATTGCCTCCAATTGCTCCAATTTAAAGGGAATGCTAAATATTGCCTCCAATTGCAAGGGAATGCTAAATATTGCCTCCAATTGCAAGGGAATGCTAAATATTGCCTCCAATTGCTCCAATTGCAAGGGAATGCTAAATATTGCCTTATCCTCAAATTGCTCCAATTGCAAGGGAATGCTAAATGTTGCCTTATCCTCCAATTCCCCCAATTGCAGGGGAATGCTAAATATTGCCTTATCCTCCAATTCCTCCAATTGCAGGGGAATGCTAAATATTGCCTTATCCTCCAATTCCTCCAATTGAAGGGGAATGTTAAATATTGCCTTATCCTCCAATTGCAGGGAAATGCTAAATATTGCCTTATCCTCAAATTGCTCCAATTGCAAGGGAATGCTAAATATTGCCTTGTCCTCCAATTGCTCCAATTGCAGGGGAATGCTAAATATTGCCTTATCCTCCAATTGCAAGGGAATGCTAAATATTGCCTTATTGCTAAATATTGCCTCCAATTGCTCCAATTTCAAGGGAATGCTAAATATTGCCTCCGATTGCTCCAATTGCAAGGGAATGCTAAATATTGCCTCCAATTGCAAGGGAATGCTAAATATTGCCTCCAATTGCAAGGGAATGCTAAATTTTGCCTTATCCTCCAATTGCTCCAATTGCAAGGGAATGCTAAATATTGCCTTATTGCTAAATATTGCCTCCAATTGCTCCAATTGCAAGGGAATGCTAAATATTGCCTCCAATTGCAAGGGAATGCTAAATATTGCCTCCAATTGCAAGGGAATGCTAAATATTGCCTCCAATTGCAAGGGAATGCTAAATTTTGCCTTATCCTCCAATTGCAAGGGAATGCTAAATATTGCCTTATCCTCCAATTGCTCCAATTGCAGGGGAATGTTAAATATTGCCTTATCCTCCAATTGCAAGGGAATGCTAAATATTGCCTTATCCTCCAATTGCTCCAATTGCAAGGGAATGCTAAATATTGCCTTATCCTCCAATTGCTCCAATTGTAGGGGAATGTTAAATGTTGCCTTATTGCTAAATATTGCCTCCAATTGCTCCAATTGCAGGGGAATGCTAAATATTGCCCTATCCTCCAATTGCTTCAATTGCAGGGGAATGCTAAATATTGCCTTATCCTCCAATTGCTCCAATCGCAGGGGAATGCTAAATATTGCATTATCCTCCAATTGCTCCAATTGTAGGGTTATGTTAAATGTTGCCTTATTGCTAAATATTGCCTCCAATTGCAAGGGAATGCTAAATATTGCCTTATCCTCCAATTGCTCCAATTGTAGGGGAATGTTAAATGTTTCCTTATTGCTAAATATTGCCATATCCTCCAATTGCTCCAATTGCAGGGGAATGCTAAATATTGCCTTATCCCCCAATTGCTCCAATTGCAGGGGAATGCTAAATATTGCCTTATCCTCCAATTGCTCCAATTGCAGGGGAATGTTAAATATTGCCTTATCCTCTTGTTGGGGGGAATGCTAAATATTGCCTTATCCTCTTGCTGGGGGGAATGCTAAATATTGCCTTATCCTCTTGCAGGGGGGAATGCTAAAGATTGCCTTATCCTCTTGCTGGGGGGAATGCTAAATATTGCCTTATCCTCTTGCTGGGGGGAATGCTAAATATTGCATTATCCACTTGCAGGGGGGAATGCTAAAGATTGCCTTATCCTCTTGCTGGGGGGAATGCTAAAGATTGCCTTATCCACTTGCTGGGGTGAATGCTAAAGATTGCCTTATCCTCTTGCTGGGGGGAATGCGGAATGCTAAAGATTGCCTTATCCTCTTGCTGGGGGGAATGCTAAAGATTGCCTTATCCTCCTGCTGGGAGGGGGGGGGGGGGGAATGTTAAAGATTGCCCTATCCTCCAATTGCAGGGGAATGCTAAAGAGTGCCTTATTCTCTTGCTCAGGGGGGGGGGGGGGTCTTTCACTGAGGAGAGGCTTCCGTCTGGCCACTCTGCCATATAGCCCAGATCGGTGGAGTGTTTCAGTGATGGTTGTCCTTCTGGAAGTTTCTCCCATCTCCACACAGGATCTCTGGAGCTCAGCCAGAGTGACCATCGGGTTCTTGGTCACCTCTATTACTAAGGCCCTTCTTCCCCGATTGCTCAGTTTGGCCGGGCTAGGTTGTTCCAAACTTCTTCCATTTAAGAATTATGGAGGCCACTGTGCTCTTGGGAACCTTCAATGCAGCAGAGATTTTTTTGTAGGCTTCGCCAGATCTGTGCTTCGACACAATCCTGTCTCTGAGCTCTGCAGGCAGTTCCTTTGACCTCATGGCTTGGTTTTTGCTCTGATATGCATTGTCAGCTGTGAGACCTTATATAGACAGGTGTGTGCCTTTCCAAATCATGTCCAATCAATTGAATTTACCACAGGTGGACTCCAATCAAGGTGTAGAAACATCTCAAAGATGATCAAGAGAAATGGGAGGCACCTGAGCTAAATTTCAAGTGTCATAGCAAAGGGTATGAATACTTATGTCAATGTGATATTTCAGTTTTTTCTTTTTAATAAATTCGCAAAACTTTCTAAAATCCTGTTTTCTCTTTGTTATTACGGGGTATTGAGTGTAGATTGATGAGGGAAAAAATGAATTTAATCGATTTCAGCATAAGGCTGCAACATAACAAAATGTGAAAAAAGTGAAGGGGTCTGAATACTTTCTGAATGCACTGTATGTGTGTGTGTGTGTGTGTGTGTGTGTGTGTGTGTGTGTGTGTGTGTGTGTGTGTGTGTGTGTGTGTGTGTGTGTGTGTGTATATATGTGTGTGTATGGGTGTGGGTGTGTGTGTGTGTGTGTGTGTGTGTGTGTGTGTGTGTGTGTGTGTGTGTGTATATATATATCTCTATATATAATATAAAGGAGTGTCTGTCTGTCTGGATGTCCGCTTATAACTCAAGAACTACACATCGGAGAAAAGTTTTAGACACAGATTCGGAATCAGCATAAAATTCCGGTGGTTATAGGCTACTTTTTATTTTAATATCAATAGTTTAAAAAACCGCGCCAGCTGCAATTCCATGGTGTCGTTTGTGGCGGCGCTATTGCCCCTTTACGATCCCATGACGCATTGCGGTTCCGATTCGCGATAAGGTCTATGCGCTATCACCGACACTTTTCCACCTTTTCCATACCTTTTAATCAGATTTACCTTATCATCCATCGTAACCACATTACGCTTGGAAACACTAGCATTGTCCTTCTTCGGACCCATGGCTAACACAGACACAGTAAAGGAATACTGTACGTCACCTCTGTTTTGAATGAGAATCAGCGGTTGCGCGTACGTACAGTACACTGTACGTACATATTTATATTTTTTAAATGTGCTTTTTATTGTATTTTAAATTGTTTTTTTGCTTCTTTTATTGTTAATTTATGTACTATTTTATTTATTTTAAATATATTTTTAAGGAAAACAAATGTTTTCACGTCCGTAGGAGTGACGTAAAGTCGCACATAATGACAAAATTTTTGTCATTTTTTCGCGCCAAGAACGAATAAACAGTTTTTTTTTTTAGTTGAGATTTTATTCGAATTCAAATTTCATTAAATTTCAACTGTTGGAAACAATAATTATTTCAACTGTTGAAAATATTTTTTGGGTTTGTTTTTGGAGTTGAGATTTAAAACAACAACGTTTTAAAAGAACGAAGTTAACAAAACATCACGTGACGTGTGAACGTGGATAAAACATAGGCGTGGATAAAATTACTGATCCACGTGATCAACGTGGATTGGATGATTTCAACTGTTGGAATATATTTTTCGCGCCATTTTGATGCACCTGATTGCCTATGGGACCACTATGGCAAATTGTGGAATGCCCCAACCAGAAAACAGCATTGAGGGAATGGCTCAGGAGCTTCTGAGGGAAACAAACTACAACATGGAAGAGCTGACCACATTTGTAGAGCAGAATGTCCCAAGAATGGTTGAGGACCAACAGCAAGCCTTTACTTCTATCCTGAAGAGTGTTGATGATGATGCTGGCAAGATATTCTTCCTCGATGCTCCTGGCGGGACAGGAAAAACATTCCTCATTAATATCATCCTGGCCAAGGTTCGTCAAAATTCGGAAATTGCTCTGGCTGTGGCCTCAAGTGGAATTGCAGCTACACTTCTTGAAGGAGGAAGGACAGCACACTCAACTTTCAAACTGCCTTTGGATTTGACCAAGCAAGACACCCCAACCTGCAACATTAGCAAGAATTCAGCAAACGCCAAGATCCTTCAACAGTGCAAAATCATCATCTGGGATGAGGCTACTATGAACCACAAGCAGGCATTCGAAGCAGTGAACAGAACACTCCAAGATATTCGCAACAACAAGAAAATCATGGGTGGTGTGACAACTGTTCTGGCTGGAGACTTTCGTCAGACTCTCCCAGTCATCCAACGGGGCACAAGAGCAGATCAAGTCAAGGCCTGTATCAAGTCTTCTTATCTCCTCTGGCCACATGTGCAAAGACTTACCCTGAATACCAACATGAGAGTCCACCTTCTTGGTGACAACACTGCAGGGGCGTTCTCAAGCCAGCTTTTGAAAGTTGGCAATGGCCTATACCCTCAAGATGCATCAGAACAAATAATTCTACCATTTGGACAGTTTGTTGAAACAAAAGATGACTTGATCAAAAGGGTCTTTCCCAATATGGAGACCCAGTTCCAGGACTCATCATGGCTTGCCGAAAGAGCCATTTTGGCCCCCAAGAACAATGCTGTTCAAGAGATCAACAATTTGCTCCTCCACCAACTTCCCGGTCATGAAAGAAATTATGATTCTCTTGACAAAGTGACAGATGAAGATCAGGCAGTAAACTTCCCAACTGAGTTTCTCAACAGTCTTCAGCCTCAAGGACTCCCAACACACAGGTTGATTCTCAAGGTGGGAGCACCAATCATGCTTCTAAGGAATCTTGATCCACCAAAGCTGTGTAATGGAACACGATTGACAATCCAGCAAATGATGCCGCATGTCCTAGAGGCAACCATCCTCTCAGGACAATACAGAGGAGAGAAAGTATTCATTCCAAGGATACCACTTATTCCACCTGACCTTCCATTCTCCTTCAAGAGGTTTCAGTTCCCCATCAGGCTATGTTTTGCTATGTCCATCAACAAGGCGCCAGGG
>NC_136267.1:8600893-8745893 GCF_964187855.1 Myxine glutinosa | reverse complement strand
GAGTAGTCCTCATAGTCACCTCGAGGTCGCCCCCATGAAGTTTCGTTCTCCGCCCCTGATGTACCATAGCTCCCCTGGCTAGGTCTAGGTGAGAAGTTAGGTTTGTGGAAACCCATCCTGTGGGTTAAGGCATAGTCATCAGCCATGGCTGCTGCCTCATACAGCTTTGGTACTTTCCTTTCCTCCAGATGAACTTTAATGTCCTCGTGGACACACTGTTGGAATTCCTCCACCAGGATCAATTGTCGCAATAGTTCGAAGTCTTTCCCAACCCCTTTGGCATCACACCACCTGTCAAACATGGTTTCTTTCATTCTGGCAAACTCCACATGGGTCTCACTCTCCCTCTTCCTGGCATTCCGGAATTTTTGCCGGTAAGCTTCCGGGACCAATTCATAGGCTTTGAGAATGTTTTTCTTCACTATCTCATAATCTGCACATTGGTCAATCAGTAAAGCCGAATAAATATCTTGAGCTTTACCCACCAGAACACTTTGCACTGATATGGTCCAGGACTCCTCAGGCCATTTTAGCAGTTGAGCCACTTTCTCAAAGTGTGAAAAGAATTTGGCTACCTCCTTTTCATTGAAAGGTGGAACCAGCCTCACATGTCTGCCAACATCCCAGGTGTTCTGACTAGGTGTTGAACCAGTCAGCATGGATGGTACCTCTCCCCGTTCTTTCATTAAATCCAGCTCCTTGAGCTTACTTTCCCGCTGAAGCGCCATTTCACGGTCTTTTAACTCCCATTCGGCTTTCCTCTCCTCTGCTTTTTTTTTCTTCTAACCTTCCTGGAGTTCTCGGTCAACTCTCCTTTCCTCTGTTTTTCTTTCCTCGAGTTCTCTTGCAGCTCTCCTTTCCTCTGCTTTTAACCTTTCCTGGAGTACTCGTTCCTGTGCTGCTCTTCTTTCCACGAATCCTCGTTCCTGTGCTGCTCTTTCCTTTTCTGCTTTCCTTTCCTATGCTCTTTCTTGTGCTTTTTTTCTCTTCCAACCTTTCCTGGAGTTCTTGTTCAACTCTCCTTTCCTCTGCTTTTCTTTCTTCGAGTTCTCTTTTCCGAGCTACGGCAGACGGCCGGAGGATGAGAAAAGTTGCCGCGTACCAAAACCTTCTTCGGTGGACGCAGCGTGCGGGGCAGAATGGCGGACGGCTCTCACTCGAGCCGGAGCCTCTAGGCAAGGATTCTCCGGAACCTCAATGCCGATACCTAACTCGGCAGGTTCTTCAATATTCCGGCGATAACACCTATCACACGATATTCCTTTCAAGGACTCAAAGTTCACTCGCGATGTACGCTCGACCACGCTAGGTACGGAGCTTCGACACGCCTTTCCCCGACCTTTGCCTCACGACCTCCTCTTCTTCACTCCCCTCTTCAGGGTCACGATCCGATTTCCTGTCTCATTTTTACCATGAGCGCTTTTAACCTTTTAACCACAATAACCACTTCCCTTCAACAACAATAATCGCCGTTTCCTTCCAACCCCGATAAGAATAATAATAATACATAACCAGCAATGTTACAAGTGGATGAAAGCCACAACCACGGAAGGGCTGAATCCGTAACACTTCCCCCCCTCAAGAAAGAAAGTTTGAACACAGCGAAAACTTTCTTTGTAGGCAAACTCTGGAAACAAACAAAGTAAACTCACAACCCAAATCATCAATTCCCGTGAACCACAATAATCAATATTTCCCAAAAATAAAGCAACAAACTTCGAACAACCCAGAGAGATTTCCAAAGTTAATTGACTCTGGACAAAGCATCAGCCACGACATTGTCCCTGCCCTTTACATGTTCAATTTCCCAGTTGGACTCCTGCAAAGCCAAACTCCATCTCATCACCCTCTGATTTTACTTTTTGTTTCTTTTGAATGAAGGTTAAGGGGTAGTAATCAAAAACCCAAAGTCAAGCAAAACTACAGCACGTTTCGCGGGAGGCCGAGCTGAAAGCCAGGTTCCATGGTGGTTGGGTGGTGAGGCCTGGAAGTATTCACTACATAGACGCCTTTAGGAACGTGGAGTTCACGGTTAGTCCATGCAGGAAAGTTCACTACATGGACGCCTTTTGGAACTTGGAGTTCATGGTTAATCTGTGTCCGAAAGTTCACTACATGGACGCCTTTAGGAACGTGGCGTTCACAGTTAATCCGTGGAGGAATTTTGGCTCGGCTGCTCCGCAGCATTCAGTGCTTCAACTCTTTCTAACTTTCGTAATCATCATGGTTGGACCGCTTGTCACTGTGGTCCCGGGAATAGCGGTCTCCTTCTCGGCCCCGACCCTGATAATCCTTCCTTCGGGAGCTGCCGTAACTCTGGGAGCCTCCATAATAATATAGATTGCGGCCACCACCAACACTAATACTCCGTTGTCCTCCTCGGTAGCCCCCTCGCCGCCTACGGCCTGCCTTCTCTACGGCTATGGTCCGACCATCCAAATCCTTACCATCCAATTCTTCTCTGCCTCTTTGGCGTCCTTTGTGCTTTCAAACGAGTTGTTAGGGTTGTTAGGGATAGGGTTCCCGACCCGGATCTCAGTCAACGGAGCATCTCCTCTTCTGGACTTGGTTATGACTAACTTCACTGAAAATGTCTGCTGCTCTTCTTCTGCTCCAATCGGCTCATCTGATCATGTGCTTGTTAAAGTGGGCATCTCTCTGACCATTCTCAGGGAGCCTCCTCAGCGTCCCGAGTCTGGCATTTCACTCAGGCCAACTGGCACGGCCTTCAAGCAGCCATCAATCACCTGGACTGGTCTCCCATCTCTACCACCTCTGACATAACTCATCCTGGGAATTCTTCCAAAGTAAATTGCTCTCTCTCATGCAGAGATTTATCCCATCTCGTCTTCAGTTGTCATACCCTTCCTCCCATCCATGGTACACGGAATCTTGTGGTGAGGATGTTTCCCAGAAACAACTTGCCTTCGTCTCCTAGAAAGCAAATCCAATGGAAGGAAATCTCTTTTCCTTTCACAAAGCCCGAAACAAGTGTGTGACCACCCTCAGGAGAGCCAGGAAACAATATCTCTCCGTTCTCAAGACCGAACTCTCTTATCTGTCTCCCTCTTCCAAATCCTGGTGGCATCTGGTCAAATCTGTTTCTGGTGTTTGTTCCCCCTCCATCCCCTCCCTTACCTCAAACGGCTACACAGCTGAATCCGCACGTGAAAAAACTGAATGCCTCAACTCTGAGTTTGCCTCTAAATCTTGTGTCCCAAACCCCCAAGGCAGTGTTCTGGGCCCTGTGCTTTTTCTGGTCTTCATCAATGATCTCTCTGACTCTCTTGAAAATCCTCTCTATCTCTTTGCTGATGACTCTACTCTCTGTGGCTCCATTCCTCATCCCTCAGATCGGCAGTCTGCAGCCTCCTCACTCTCTGCAGACCTGGACAAAATCACAGACTGGGCAAACAAATGGAACATGTCTTTCAATCCTGACAAATCTCACACTCTTACGATGTCTCTCCGAAAAGACCGACTGGACAACCCTCCCATCCACTTTCTGAATATTCCTCTCCAAGAAGTTCTGTCACTCAAGCTTTTGGGTCTCACTATCTGCCATGATCTTTCCTGGGAAAACCACATTTCAAATCTGGCCTCCAAAGCCAGTCGCCGACTGGGCATCCTCCGTCGTGCGAAGTCCTTCCTTGGTACACCTGAGCTCCTCACCACATACAAGGCTTTCATCCGCAGCTCTATGGAATACTGCTCTCCCCTCTGGTCTGGTGCTCCTGCCTCACACCTAGCTTGTCTTCACGCTGTTGAAACCAAAGCGTTCAGAATCATTGGAATCTCCCGCGATGAAGCTAACTCCAAGGGCCTTTCACTCACTCACCGCAGGCAGGTTGGTGGTCTTTCCGTCTTCTACCGACTCCTCTCTGGCCTTGCCCCCCCCCCCCCAGCTCTCTCTGGGCTCTGTCCCCAAAATATTCCTACAGGTCGCTCAAGATCTGCCTGCAACCCTCTTATGGTTAAACTGCCAAAATCAAGACTCTCTGCTCACCTTCACGCCTTCATTCCTCTTTTCTCCCGCCTCTGGAACAAGCTCCCTCACTCTCTTCAATCCCACTCCACCCTCCAGGTCTTTAAAACAGCTGTTCACCACCATCTCTTATCTTCCCCCATCCAAAACCTTGATCTTTTCTACCCCCGCTAATTTCGGGCCCCTCGTGTTTTATACCTCTCCCACCCCCCCCCCCCCCTTCCCACGCCTCCTCCCCCCAAGCCCTCTCCCTCCCACACTTCTCCCTGCTCTCAAATGTTGTGTTTGTGTGCTTCCCGTTCTCTCCTCATATTGTCTTCCGCTCCCTCTTTTTATATATTTTGTTTGTCTGGTTGATTTGTTTGTGAAATAAATGTTAGCTCTTTCACGAGCCTCGATTCAGTAAACAAAAAAAAAAAAAAAAATCCTCTCTGTACCCACCGCACCCAGTCGTACCCAGCTGCTCCTAGACTATGTGTCCTTTCCTCCTGACAAGGTGGAAAAGTTTCTATCAACCCTCGACTCTGATTCTGCAACTGGACCTGATGGCATCAGCCCACGGGTCCTAAAATCCTGTTCTTCCACTCTTTCACTCCCTCTCTCTGTTCTCTTCACCCTCTCTTTTGCTCAAGGTCAACTGCCATCTGCTTGGAAATCAGCGCTTTGCACAAAAAATGTGCAAAAACAGATCCTAGCAACTACAGACCAATCAGCCTTCTCCAAATTATCAGCAAAGTCACGGAATCCATCATTGCTTCGGATATGAAATCTTTCCTCTTCTCCAATGGCTTGATCTCTGATCATCAATTTGGTTTCAGACCAGGTCACTCTGCTCTGGACATGCTGCCTCTGCTGTCTCAACAATGGATGGAGGTCCTCAACGCCAAACAGGAAATTAAAGCTGTCTTCCTCGACATATCACATGCCTTCGATACGGTCTGGCAACCCGCTCTGCTCACCAAACCTCCTCCTTTGGTATGCATGGAAATCTCCACGCATGGCTGGCGGACTTCCTCTCTCGTCGTAGTCAATGTGTGGCCCTGAATGGGATTCTCTCATCTGCTCTTCCTGTTCAGGCTGGAGTTCCCCAAGGCAGTGTTCTGGGCCCTGTGCTTTTTCTGGTCTTCATCAATGATCTCTCCGAGTCTCTTGAAAATCCTCTCGATCTCTTTGCTGATGACTCCACTCTCTGCCGCTCCATTCCTCATCCCCCAGATCGGCAGTCTGCAGCCTACTCACTCTCTGCAGACCTGGACAAAATCACTGACTGGGCAAACAAGTGGAACATGTCTTTCAATCTTGACAAATCTCACACTCTTACGATGTCTCTCCGAAAAGACCGACTGGACAACCCTCCCATCCACTTTCTGAATAATCCTCTCCAAGAAGTTCTGTCACTCAAGCTTTTGGGTCTCACTATCTGCCATGATCTTTCCTGGGAAAACCACATTTCAAATCTGGCCTCCAAAGCCAGTCGCCGACTGGGCATTCTCCATCGTGCGAAGTCCTTCCTTGGCACACCTGAGCTCCTCACCACATACAAGGCTTTCATCCGCAGCTCAATGGAATACTGCTCTCCCCTCTGGGCTGGTGCTCCTGCCTCACACCTAGCTCGTCTTCAGGCTGTTGAAACCAAAGCGTTCAGAATCATTGGAATCTCCCATGATGAAGCTACCTCCGAGGGCCTTTCACTTACTCACCGCAGGCAGGTTGGTGGTCTTTCTGTCTTCTACAGACTCCTCTCCGGCCTTGCTCCTCCAGCTCTCTGGGCTCTGTCCCCCAAATATTCCTGAAGGTCGCAGAAGATCTGCCTGCAACCCTCTTATGGTTAAACTGCCAAAATCTCGGCTCTCTGCTCACCTTCACTCTTTCATTCCTCTTTTCTCCCGCCTCTGGAACAAACTCCCCCACTCCCTTCAATCCCACTCCTCCCTCCAGGTCTTTAAAACAGCTGTTCACCACCATATCTTATCTTCCCCCATCCAAAACCTTGATCTTTTATACCCCCGCTAATTTCACCACAAATCCTCTTTTTTGAAATACCAACTTCTTTCCTGGAAGTCCTTGTGTTTATACTTCTCCCACCTCCCCCCCCCCCCCCCTTCCCACGCCTCCTCCCCCCCAAACCCTCTCCCTCCCACACATTCCCGATGTCCCTCACAAATGTTGTATTTATGTTCCTCCCCTTCTCTCCCCATCTTGTCTACCGCTCCCCTTTTTATATACTTTGGTCGTTTGTCTGTTTGATTTGTTTGTGTGATGAATGTTAGCTCTTTCACGAGCCTCGATTATGTATACAACAAAAAAAAAAAAAAAAAAAAAGCAGGCGGGCTTTGCATTTTCAGATGCTTTTAGTTGATAATTGCAAATAATTCATCGGTTGTAATCCATAACTTTGTACTTATTGTAATCCTCAATAATGTATCGAGTTTCGTGCACCTGTCAATTTGATGGGCTTTTCCCTTAGTAACACCAAAATAATCACCAACAACACCATCACTATCACTGTCAACAAGCTTTATCATCACCATCACCACCACTACTACCACCACCATCAACACCAACAATTCCATCATTGACACCATGATCATCACCAACAACACCATCACCACCACCACCACCACCACCACCGTCAACAAGCTTTATCATCACCATCACCACCACTACTACCACCATCAACACCAACAATTCCATCATTGACACCATGATCATCACCAACAACACCATCACCACCACCATCAACAAGCTTTATCATCACCATCACCACCACTACTACCACCACCAACACCAACAATAACATCATTAATGACACCATGATCATCACCAACAACACCATCACCACCACCATCAATAAGCTTGAACAACACCATCACCACCACTACTACCACCATCAACACCAACAATAACATCATTAATGACATCATGATCATCACCAACAACACCATCACCACCACCATCAACAAGCTTTATCATCACCATCACCACCACTACTACCACCATCAACACCAACAATAACATCATTAATGACATCATGATCATCACCAACAACACCATCACCACCACCATCAATAAGCTTGAACAACACCATCACCACCACTACTACCACCATCAACACCAACAATAACATCATTAATGACATCATTATCATCACCAACAACACCATCACCACCACCACCACCGTCAACAAGCTTTATCATCACCATCACCACCACTACTACCACCATCAACACCAACAATAACATCATTAATGACATCATTATCATCACCAACAACACCATCACCACCACCACCACCACCACCACCACCACCGTCAACAAGCTTTATCATCACCATCACCACCACTACTACCACCACCAACACCAACAATAACATCATTAATGACATCATTATCATCACCAACAACACCATCACCACCACCACCACCACCACCACCACCGTCAACAAGCTTTATCATCACCATCACCACCACTACTACCACCATCAACACCAACAATAACATCATTAATGACATCATGATCATCACCAACAACACCATCACCACCACCACCACCATCAATAAGCTTGAACAACACCATCACCACCACTACTACCACCATCAACACCAACAATAACATCATTAATGACATCATTATCATCACCAACAACACCATCACCGCCACCACCACCGTCAACAAGCTTTATCATCACCATCACCACCACTACTACCACCACTACTACCACCATCAACACCAACAATAACATCATTAATGACATCATGATCATCACCAACAACACCATCACCACCACCATCAATAAGCTTGAACAACACCATCACCACCACTACTACCACCATCAACACCAACAATAACATCATTAATGAGATCATGATCATCACCAACAACACCATCACCACCACCATCAATAAGCTTGAACAACACCATCACCACCACTACTACCACCATCAACACCAACAATATCATCATTAATGACACCATGATCATCACCAACAACACCATCACCACCACCATCAATAAGCTTGAACAACACCATCACCACCACCACCACCGTCAACAAGCTTTATCATCACCATCACCACCACTACGACCACCATCAACACCAACAATAACATCATTAATGACATCATGATCATCACCAATAACACCATCACCACCACCATCAATAAGCTTGAACAACACCATCACCACCACCACCACCGTCAACAAGCTTTATCATCACCATCACCACCACTACTACCACCATCAACACCAACAATAACATCATTAATGACATCATGATCATCACCAACAACACCATCACCACCACCATCAATAAGCTTGAACAACACCATCACCACCACTACTACCACCATCAACACCAACAATAACATCATTAATGACATCATGATCATCACCAACAACACCATCACCACCACCGTCAACAAGCTTTATCATCACCATCACCACCACTACTACCACCATCAACACCAACAATAACATCATTAATGACACCATGATCATCACCAACAACACCATCAACACTACCGTCAACAAGCTTTATCATCACCATCACCACCACTACTACCACCACCATCAACACCAACAATAACATCATTAATGACACCATGATCATCACCAACAACACCACCACCACAACCACCACTGTCAACAAGCTTTATCATCACCACTACTACTACCACCATCAACTCCAACAATAACATCATTAATGACACCATGATCATCACTAACAACACCACCACCACCACCGTCAACAAGCTTTATCATCACCATCACCACCACCGTCAACAAGCTTTATCATCACCATCACCACCACCGTCAACAAGCTTTATCATCACCATCACTACCACTACTACCACCATCAACACCAACATTAACATCATGATCATCACCAACAACACCATCACTACCACCGTCAACAAGCTTTATCATCACCATCACCACCACCGTCAACAAGCTTTAACATCACCATTACAACTACCACTACTACGACGGCTACCACTACCACAATCACCACCAACAACAAGCATTGTGAGTATTGCGCTGCAGTACATGTCCCCTACCGGCAGTCTGTCGTCCGGAAAACTGTTGGGGAAATTACCAAAGGTTATTTACCCACAGGTTCTGAATCGTTCCCAATCGCTAATTACCTCAGGACGGGCTCACCTGTGATTCGCACTCGGGACTTCGATGTATACACCTTGCAGACAGGTCAGCAGAAGCACGAGAAAATAAGTTGTTGATAAAGAACCTTTCGAGTCGCTAAATATCAGTAATTTATTATATTTTTTCGGTTCACGATCAATGATCGATGTGTATATATATATGTTGCCCGGCTTGGCTCCGCCCCTCCCGAAAGCGCGCGCCGTGTCGCGCTGTTGACGTTCGCAGACGAGGCTGAGGGTGTGCGGTGCGGCTTGAGGAGAACTCTAGAATAAACAAGAGATATCCATTTTATTTTTTTTTCGTTTAATTAACGATATCTGCCAAACCACGTGCCGTATCGCAAATTCCAAAAGGACATTTTAGTAGACTGACATGCTGAACAGATCTGTGAAGTTTCCCCTCGATTGGATCAAAAATGAGGTTAGGGGCTCGGTTTTAAAGGTTCATGCTTAAAAACGTCATAACTCTGAAACCATGTGATGCATGACGTCATGCTCGCTGACTTTTTTGTTCGTCATGGGTATGCGATTCTGCCTGCAAAGTTTGGCCTCGATCTGTTCAGCCGTTGCAGAGAAAAAGGGGTTTTCATGTTTTCACGAAAAACAATATGGCGACCGAACCACGTGACCTGTGACGTCATAATTACCATTAAAATATTCCTCAGACCGAGTCCCTCCTACGGTGAAAATTTTATCTCAATCGGTCCAATTATTGCAGAGAAATTGGTTTTTAAAGGAAATTAAAACTTAAAATGACACTGAGTTAAGGATCATCAGAATTATCAGAATTCCCAAAGTTCAAAGTGCCATAACTTTGTTAAAAATGATCGAAGCGTCGTGAAGATCGAACTCGACCTGTAACTTATCATGAGGAAACGATGTGCCAAGTTTGAAATCATTAGCATTAAGCGTTTAGAAAAAAAGTCCAGAAAACTGTTCTTTGCGTGACGGACTGACGGACTGACAGACGGAGGGACGGCATGCAAACCTATAGTCCCCTCTGGTGTACACCGGTAGGGGACTAATAACACCAAAATCATCACCAACAACACCATCACTACCACCATCAACAACCTTTATCATCACCATCACTACCACTACTACCACCACTACTAATAATGACATTATTAATAACACCAAAATAATCACCAACACCATCACCACCACCGTCAACAACCTTTATCATCGCCATCACTACCACCAATAATAACACCAAAATCATCACCAACAACACCATCACCACCACCATCGTCAACAACCTTTATCACCATCACTACCACTACTACCACCACTAATAACATTATTAATAACACCAAAATCATCACCAACAACACCATCACCACCACCATCAACAACCTTTATCATCACCATAACTACCACTACTACTACTACCACCACTACTAATAATGACATTATTAATAACACCAAAATAATCACCAACACCATCACCACCACCGTCAACAACCTTTATCATCGCCATCACTACCACCAATAATAACACCAAAATCATCACCAACAACACCATCACCACCACCACCACCACCGTCAACAACCTTTATCACCATCACTACCACTACTACCACCACTAATAACATTATTAATAACACCAAAATCATCACCAACAACACCATCACCACCACCATCAACAACCTTTATCATCACCATCACTACCACTACTACTACTACCACTACTAATAATAACATTATTAATAACACCAAAATAATCACCAACACCATCACCACCACCGTCAACAAGCTTTATCATCACCATCACTACCACCACTACCACCAATAATAACATTATTAATAACACCATGATCATCACCAACAACAACACCACCAACACCACCACCACCACCACCACCACCACCACCAAAGCCTTAATCAACACGATCACAAACAGTAACATCAGGTAAACAAACGTTAACCTGGAGAACGAAATCACCACAGCCACCACAATTCGTGTCCATGGGCGAACCTTAGCAAACACGGTCGTTAGATCAAGGTGCACCACTCACCCGGAGTCCTCCTGCCACCACCAGCCATGACTCCGGTTCCGCGAACTCGTCAAGACATCATGAGCGGATCGGACCGTTCGTGGTCGTCTCGTCTCGTCCCTCCAGGAGGATCCCGAACGCACAGCGATGGATTGCACCTCCCGTCCCACTGTCCTTGTCCTTCAGATTCAAACAACCACCTCCTCCTACTCTTCTTTGCTCCTACTCTTCTTTGCTCCTTCCCTCGATGTCCGTCTCCTCTGGGAACGTTCGATCCTGTGCCTCCACCACTCGTTCCTTTGCTTCATTCGTTCTCTTCGCTCCTTCCTCGATCCATCCATCTCTCGATGCGCCGTTTCCGGTATCATCGAGGAGTTTATGACGTTTCATTCTTCATTTACACATCCCTCATCTCTCAAACATTCAGCACGAATCTTTCGTCCTCACATTTATATCCCTCGATCATATTTAACTGTTTTACCCTTCATTCTTCACGCTTCCATTTTTCATCCCTCACCTTGTCGTGTTATCACCCGTGAAGTTAGCACCAGTTACCCGTAATACCTGAGTCAAAGTATGGATTATACCATGACAAAAATGGGGCAAATTGTGCATCGTTGTGTATTATACCATTACAAAAAGAGGAGGGGGGGGGGCGGTGTTCATAATACAGTTAATGGTAAGACGAGAGAAAAAGGGAAAAAGATAAGAGGGAGAAAAAGGGAATGTGCGAGAAAAAGGTAATGTGAGAGAAAAAGGTAATGTCCGAGAAAAAGGTAATGTGAGATAAAAAGGTAATGTCCGAGAAAAAGGTAATGTGAGAGAAAAAGGTAAGAGAAGAAAAAGATAAGAGTTGAGAAAAGAGAAAAATATAAAAGGAGAGAAAAAGGTAAGAGGAGAAAAAAGATAAGAGGACAGAAAAGAGATAAGAGGAGAAAAAAGATAAGAGGACAGAAAAGAGATAAGAGGAGAAAAAAGATAAGAGGACAGAAAAAGGGGAAAGACAAGAGGGAGAAAAAGGTAATATGAGAGAAAAAGGTAAGACGAGAAAAAAGATAAGAGGAGAGAAAAAGGTAATATGAGAGAAAAAGATGAGAGGAAAGAAAAATATAAGAGGACAGAAAAAGGGAAAAATATAACAGGAGAGATAAAGGTAAGAGGAAAGAAAAAGATAAGAGGAAATAAAAAGATAAGAGGACAGAAAAAGGGAAAAATATAAAAGGAGAGATAAAGGTAAGAGGAAAGAAAAAGATAAGAGGAAATAAAAAGATAAGAGGACAGAAAAAGGGAAAAAGACAAGAGGGAGAAAAAGGTAATATGAGAGAAAAAGATGTGGACAGAAAAAGATAAGAGGAAAGAAAAAGGGAAAAATATAAAAGGAGAGATAAAGGTAAGAGGAGAGAAAAAGATAAGAGGAGGGAAAAGAGAAAAATATAAAAGGAGAGAAAAAGGTAATATGAGAGAAAAAGATGAGAGGAAAGAAAAATATAAGAGGACAGAAAAAGGGAAAAATATAACAGGAGAGATAAAGGTAAGAGGAAAGAAAAAGATAAGAGGAAATAAAAAGATAAGAGGACAGAAAAAGGGAAAAATATAAAAGGAGAGATAAAGGTAAGAGGAAAGAAAAAGATAAGAGGAAATAAAAAGATAAGAGGACAGAAAAAGGGAAAAAGACAAGAGGGAGAAAAAGGTAATATGAGAGAAAAAGATGTGGACAGAAAAAGATAAGAGGAAAGAAAAAGGGAAAAATATAAAAGGAGAGATAAAGGTAAGAGGAGAGAAAAAGATAAGAGGAGGGAAAAGAGAAAAATATAAAAGGAGAGAAAAAGGTAAGAGGAGAAAAAATATAAGGGGACAGAAAAAGGTAAGAGGAGAGAAAAAGATAAGACGAGGGAAAAGCGAAAAATATAAAAGGAGAGAAAAAGGTAAGAGGAGAAAAAAGATAAGGGGACATAAAAAGATAAGAGGAGAGAAAAAGAAAAGAGGACAGAAAAAGATAAGAGGAGAGAAAAAGGTAAGAGGAGAAAAAAGATAAAAGGACAGAAAAAGATAAGAGGAGAGAAAAGATGAGGATAGAAAAGAGAAAAAGATAAGACAACAAGTACAAAAAGTTTTAATCAAAACAAAAGCCACGTCGATGTTACACAATGCCTAGATGCAGCTGTGCCTATAACGTCGATGTTATAGGCACAGGACATTCCTATTGATTCGATTACTTGATGTTACTTTTGTGCAAAGTGAAAATATATCTCGGCAATTTCCCGTCTGTTATTTCAGGCGGTGTATGACTGACCATGCCGCGATTTAAAAAATATATATCTCGGCAATTTCCCGTGTGTGGCGACGAATTTTTAATATATCTCGGCATTTTCCCATCTGTTATTTCAGGCGGTGTATGACTGACCATGCCGCGATTTAAAAAAATATATCTCGGCAATTTCCCGTGTGTAGCGACACGTGAACGAAGCTATGCTCCTCTCTCCACATTATTGTGACGACGTATAAATTAAATATTTCATCGTGACGATTGTCATCAAATGGACGAATTTTTAATATATCTCGGCATTTTCCCGTCTGTTATTTCAGGCGGTGTATGACTGCCCATGCCGCGATGTAAAAAATATATATCTCGGCAATTTCCCGTATGTGGCGACACGTGAACGAAGCTATGCTCCTCTCTCCACATTATTGTGACGACGTATAAATTAAATATTTCATCGTGACAATTGTCATCAAATGGACGAATTTTTAATATATCTCGGCATTTTCCCGTCTGTTATTTCGGGCGGTGTATGACTGACCATGCCGCGATTTAAACAAAATATATATATCTCGGCATTTTCCCGTCTGTTATTTCGGGCGGTGTATGACTGACCATGCCGCGATTTAAACAAAATATATATATCTCGGCATTTTCCCGTCTGTTATTTCGGGCGGTGTATGACTGACCATGCCGCGATTTAAACAAAATATATATATCTCGGCATTTTCCCGTCTGTTATTTCGGGCGGTGTATGACTGACCATGCCGCGATTTAAAAAAAATATATCTCAATGGACTTGAAGTTACAGGCCTTTGAGAATTCATTTCGTTCTATAAAGGGCAACTTTCATCGGATTTTCTTCCCGTTTTTTTTCAACCGAGTCTAAAACTATGTTAGCGACTGTGAAAAATGAAATGATATATCGAATTTGATTTGAAATAAAACTGTGTGAGAGAGGAAGACACCACGGGCCTACAAAACAGGCCTCAAAGCTATGCGAGTTAATAAAATGGTGGATATTTGTTTATATGAAGCCTCTCCCAAAATGGGTGGAGCTATGGTTCCCAGAATGGGTGGAGTTTTGAGGTTTTGTCTTCACTGCAAGACCAAGAAGAACAAGAAGAAGAAGAACAAGGAGAACAACAACAACAGCAGAGGGCACTCTATTAGCAGCGTCTGCGACGCGGCTAAAAAGAGAAAAAGGTAAGAGGGGAGAAAAAGGTAATATGAGAGAAAAAGGTGAGAGGAGAAAAAAAGATGAGGAGAGAAAAGAGAAAAATATAAAAGGAGAGAAAAAGAGAATACGGTAAGAGGAGACAAAAAGGGAAAAAGGTAAGAGACAAAAAGAGAAAAATGTAAGTGAAGAGAAAAAGATAAGAGGAGAGAAAAAGAGGAAAATGTAAGCGGAGAGAAAAAGATAAGAGGAGAGACTATAACAACACTTCGATGTTATGACGTCGATCGATATGCCTCCGCCCACAATTTTACATCATTTTACATACTTGCACTAAGTTTGAGTTAAATCGTTAACAAATCTATTCTATTCTATTCAGCTGTTCTCAATTATCAGATTTTACCTGACTTGACCTCTGACCTCACCAAAATTACAAAATTACTTCACTCCTCACCTTTGATGCCCAAATTTGATCCGTTCATCTTTGCATCATCAATACTTATACCAAGTTTGGGCAAAATCTCATCACTGGTTCACAAGTTATCACGGTAAAAGGAGTTTTACCAAACATGACCACTTGACCCAAAAATGTAATCAGTTCATGTTTACGTCATTTTACATACTTGTACCAAGTTTAATTAAAATCCCTTCAGCTGTTCTCAAGTTATCATATTTTTTACCTGACATGACCTTTGACCTCTTGATGCCAAAAGCCAACCAGTTAATCTTTGCATCATATATACTTACATGGTACTAAGGTTGTTCAAAATCCCATCACTTGTTCACAAGTTGGCATGACAACATAAATTTTACTTAAACATTACCTCTGACCTTTGATCTTTGACCTCTTGATTCCAAAATCTAAACAGGCCATCTTTACCTCATTATACATACCTGCACCAAGTTTGACTAAGATCCCTTCAGCCATTCAGTTTTCACGGTAACAAAATAATTGTAACTTAACATAACTTCTGATCTTTGACCTCTTGACCCCAAAATCAATTCAGTATATCTTTGCATCATAATAAAAAATTACAGCATGTTTGGTGAATATCACATTACTGGTTAACAAGTTATCTCGGTAACAGAATTTCTACCTGATGGGACGTCTGTCATTTGACCTTTGACCAATTTTTTTTTTTTTTTTTTGGGGGGGATACAACATCGAGGCTCGTGAAAGAGCTAACATTAATCACACAGAAAGACAAACCGACACATAAAACATATAACATGGGGAGCGGTAGACAAGATGGGGCGAGAGGGGGAGGAACACAAACACAACATCTGAGAGCAGGGACATCGAGAGATCTGTGGGAGGGAGAGGGCTTTGGGGGGGGGGAGGCATGGGAAGGGGGGGCGGGGTGGGAGAGGTATAAAACATATGGACACTGCTGGTACTTCCAGGAAAGAAGTTGGAATTTCAAACAAGGTGGATCTGGGGTGAATTAGTGGGGGTAGAAAATATCAAGGTTTTGGATGGGGAAAGATAAGAGATGGTGGTGAACAGCTGTTTTAAAGACCTGGAGGGAGGGGTGGGATTGAAGGGAGTGTGGGAGTTTGTTCCAGAAGTGGGAGAAAAGAAAAATGAAAGAGTGAAGGTGAGCAGAGAGCCGAGATTTCGGCAGTTTAACCATCAGAAGGTTGCTGGCAGATCTTGTGCGACCTGTAGGAATATTTGAGGGACAAAGCACAGAGAGAGCTGGGGGAGCAAGGCTGGGGAGGAGTCGGTAGAAGACAGAAAGACAACCTACCTGTCTGCTGTGAGTGAGTGAAAGGCCCTCGGAGATAGCTTCATCACGGGAGATTCCAATGATTCTGAAAGCTTTGGTTTCAACAGCGTGAAGCCGAGCTAGGTTTGAGGCAGGAGCACCGGCCCATAGGGGAGAACAGTATTCCATTGAGCTGCGGATGAAAGCCTTGTATGTGGTGAGGAGCTCAGGTGTGCCGAGGAAGGACTTCGCACGATGGAGGATGCCCATTTGGCGACTGGCTTTGGAGGCCAGCTTGGAAATGTGGTTTTCCCAAGAAAGATCATGGCAGATAGTCAGACCCAAAAGCTTGAGCGACAGAACTTCTTGGAGAGGATTGTTGAGAAAGTAGATGGGAGGGTTGTCCAGTCGATCTTTTCGGAGAGACATAGTAAGAGTGTGAGATTTGTCAGGATTGAAAGACATGTTCCACTTGTTTGAACAGTCTGTGATTTTGTCCAGGTCTGCAGAGAGTGAGGAGGCTGTAGACTCCCGATCTGAGGGAGGAGGAATGGAGCGCAGAGAGTGGACTCATCAGCAAAGAGATAGAGAGGATTTTCCAGAGAGTCGGAGAGATCATTGATAAAGACCAGAAAAAGCACAGGGCCCAGAACACTGCCGTGGGGAACTCCAGCCTGAACAGGAAGGGGAGATGAGAGAAATCCATTCAGGGCCACACGTTGTCTACGACCAGAGAGGAAGTCCGCAAGCCATGCATGGAGATTTCCATGGATACCATAGGAGGAGAGTTTGGTGAGCAGAGCGGGGTGCCAGACCGTATCGAAGGCACGTGATATGTCAAGGGAGACGGCTCTGATTTCCTGTTTGGCATTGAGGACCTCCATCCATTGTTGAGACAGCAGAAGCAGCATGCCCAGAGTAGAATTACCTGGTCTGAATCCAAATTGATGATCGGAGATCAAGCCATTGGAGAAGAGGAATAAGACAATTGACCCCAAGATCTAAACATTTAATCTTTGCATCATTACATGTACGTGTACCAAGTTTGAATTAGATCCCTTGAGCCATTCTCAAGTTATAAACCTATTACAGACTTTGACCTTTGACCTCTTGATGCCAAAATCAAATAAGTTCATCTTTGCATCATAATACATTTGAACCAACTTTGGTCAGAATCCCATCACTGGTTCACAAGTTATCGCGGTAACAGGATTTTTACCTTAACATGACCTCTGACCTTTGGCCTTTGACCTTGTGACCCCAAAATCTAATCAGATCATCTGCTTCAGCTTGTTTGACAAATATCCCTTCAGCCGTTCTCAAGTTCTCGTGGTAATGAAAACCTATCACAGATGGACGGACAGCCGGATGGACAAGCTGAAAACATAATACCTCCGGCGACTTCGTCGGTGGAGGCATAAAAAAGGGAAGATGAGAGAAAAGGTAAGAGGAGAGTAAAAGATAATAGGAGAGAAAAACTACGCATACAATTCCGATGAAACGTTATTGTTGTGAAGATCGTTATTTAATGCCGTGAACAAATTTGAGTTCCAACATTCTAAATATCATTTGCGCCAAGTTTGGTCACAATCCCATCAGCAGTTTCGGAGAAGAAGTTGCAAGTGTTTACGGACTGATGGTCAGACGATGCGCCATCGCATAAGCTCCCGGGAACGACGAGTACCTTTCCAGGTGCGCTAAAAACTAACATTCATCGACCTCGTGTTGGAGTGCTGCCATGTTGGTTTGAGATTTAAAGTTTCCCCCACCCCCCAAGCCCTCTCCCTCCCACAGATCTCCCGATGTCCCTGTTCTCTACTGTTGCGATTGTGTGCTTCCCTCTCTCTCCCCATCTTGTCTCCCCCTCCAGTTATTGTTTTACGTGTCCGTATATGTTTTTTGTGTTTTATGTGCTAATATGTATTTGATGTGCTAGCTCTTACACGGGCCTCGATCCTGTCTACAAAAAGGGATCAACTGATATTTTGTGCTCCGTGTGACTTGATATTGTTGCGGTTTTAGAACCCCTCACTTTGTAAATAATACTTGTAAATAATTTCCATCAGTTAAAAGGTAAAAGGTCGCACCCATAGTTAGGCCACAGCAACACGTAGGACACCATAGGACTTTCAGTTATTTCCTTAGTATGTGTTTCAGATAAGGCTGTGTTCCCAATAGTTGAATCTGCGTTGCATTAATTAAATAAGATAGTTCCCAACCCATTCCGGCCATTTTGCAGCCGCTACGCTCTCCAAGCGATGCCAGTATGCGCCCCTACAGTCGGGGCTTGTCTCTCCCAATTATGTTACGCGCCTCTGCCAGCCGCAGCCCCCTCAGCATTCGCTCAGGCAACGCCATTGAACACGCGGTCTAAGGCCGAGGAAAAAAGGGGCGGGACACGGGAACGAGGCGTGGCCCTGCCAACGAGTCGTCAATGGCGGAGCCGGTGAGCTCTCGCCAACCAACCAGGGCTGAGGTGAGCTCGCTGGAGGCGTGGTTTTTCCCAGCGCGCGGATTAATCTTGAAGCGCGTAATATAAGCGCCAGCGTGAGCCTTTTTACGAGAGTGAACTCAGAGTTGACTCAGGGCTGAAACGGACTGCGCAGTGCGCAGGGAACCATTGATGGTAACGAACTGCACAGTGGAGTGCATTGCACGAACTGTTTATTGAAGAACTGCACCGAGAGAGCTCGTTGTTACGAACTGCCGGTTTGATACAAACATTGATTGATCAGGAGAGAGAGAGAGAGAGCGTTCGGCACGCTATACGTACGCAGCAGTCCAGCCTCTCGCATATGTAAGGTCCGGTCGTGCGCCAACGACACGCGAAGCTGCCTGCCGTTCTTCACCCGCAGACCAGGAGCCTGGACTGGAGTGGACCGGAGCTGGATCCCATCACCTGGAACCATCTGCTTGGACCTCCCCCCCCCCCCCCCTACCAGCTACAATCCAGTGTAAGTGTGTCTGTTGTCCGGGGTTGTAAGTAAGACCGTATGGATAAGATTGCCCTGTGTCCTTTTGCTCTTCTTCTTCTTGTACATGCTTTCGTTTCCTCTTCTTTGTGGCTTGTAAATAAACCCACTCTTTGTTCTTCCCTTACTCTGGTTTCCTCTTATCCGATCGTTTTAGTCTTTTCCCAATTGAGTACCTGTGGCACGATTTCGGAACCGCTCAGGATTGGGTTAGTCATTTGTTAACGGCTCGGATCACGGATTGCTAACCGCTCGGCAATATTCCATCTTATCCGTGGTTCAAGCGGGAGTTATTTCCCTGCTCACGGTCGGGGTTGGTAATTAGGTATTTGGGACCCCAAATTGACCAATCACCCTACCCAAGACCGACCGGGAGGAGCGTCATAATTTCCAGGATTGGGAGATGGCCAGCTTAAAAGACAAAGGGATTATCCCCCCCCCCCCCCCTTGATAAGGGGAGCGCTGACCCCCGAATCCACAACAATATATTGTTGAATTGGATTGCAACAATTCCCACTTGAGTTCCTCTTTAAAAGGCCCCTTTGGCATTGTAGTTTTGATGTATTTTATTCGTGTATTATATATAGATTACCGCAACAAATTAACCAGCAGGATCGTCATGAAAACTTCTGCAGCCGAGCCTGGGTACTCCGTGGGGAAATCTCTGAGTTATGAAGGCAAAATAATTGAGAGGATTACAATGATTAAAGCAATGACGGGACGAGTGAACTCCAAGTGCTCATCGTCTAATTCCTGATCTTCATAAGTACAAATCGCTAATCCCTTGCCAAGCAAACTGCTCCTTTTCAACTGTTTCATTTGAGTGCTTGCTTGAGTGCTTATGCTAATTAGCGAGCACTCTACAGTCTTACTGATAACGAGCAGGGTTACCTGGCATTGCTCGGGGGAGAGGAAGAGATGGGCGGAGTTATTATAAGAACAGATTTTGTGGTGCTTGTGGTTTTTTTTTTTCACAGGGCAGGTACACACGTCTCGTGCTGTATTAGGGTGCGATGTGGTTTACCAATCGTTGCTTTGAGCTCCGGCCGCCGGATATCTCTGTGAATGAAAAGAAGCCAGAGTGTGTAAGCCCTTCCTTCAGGTACATAATCTCTACTCTTGCCAAGACTTTCAGACTACCTCTTAGTGGTGCACCATGGTAACAGTGCTCTTGAGAGCACTGGCTAAATGTTTGGAGGATCTCGGAGTAGGGTGGTACCCGAAAGGTGTAGTGTGCATGGCCCTCCATTGTGAGGACTTGCTGTGACCCTCCCCAATCCAACCAGGGTAGGTAGAGCTCTTTAGCCTTGGTAGGCAGTCCACCTAGGAGAAGGAAACTGTGATTGTAAATCCCCCTGCTACCTTACAGGGAATGTCTCTTTAGACAAACGCTAGGTCCACAGCTGATACTGTGGTGGCGTCAGTAAGAGCATCCAGCCACAGAAAACATGCCTCAAATATGCCTTTTGGTGAAGCAGCCATTTGGACATTAGGTGAATCACGGCTTACACATACAAGCATGGAAACAGAGGTAAAACAATGATGATGATGATGTAGAACTTAGAAAATTGAGCTTTTGTTGGCATTTGACCTCAAAAATAGTTGTTTCCCCAATTCAGTGATGCACGATGCAATTGCTCTTTAATTTTCAAGTCAATCGGATGAAAATTGACGATTTTTCAGATGAAAATTGATGATTTTAGATGTTTGACCTTGGATTGACCTTTGACCTTTTGACTTCAAATATAGTTGGTTGCCCAATTTAAGGAGGCACTATGCAATTGCTGCTTAATTCTCCAGTCAATCGGATGAAAATGGATGATTTTGGATGTTTGACCTTGGATTGACCTTTGACCTTTTGACCTCAAATATAGTTGGTTGCCCAATTTAAGGAGGCACTATGCAATTGCTGCTTAATTCTCTAGTCAATCGGAAGAAAATTGATTTTGGATGTTTGACCTTGAGTTGACCTTTGACCTCAAATAATTACGTTCCCAGTTCAGTGATGCAGTCTGCAAATGCTGTTCATCTTTCAAGTCAATCGGATGAAAAATGAGGATTTTATGAATCTTACCTCAAGATGATCTTTGATTTCAAAATGAAGACTTCTCAGTTGTGACTATCTCTACAACTTGGTAAAGTTTCATAATAATAATAATAATAATTCATTTATTTTGTATAGCGCTTTTCCAGAAGCCCAAAGGCGCTTTGACAGAGTGGAAAACATAATGCATAACAATACATGATCGATCATGGCGTCATAACGATCGGTATAGACTTGTGACCTGTCGGCGATTGACAAACAGACAGATTAACGCACACGACCAATCAATATAGGCCATCAGACGTCATGGGTTTTCTTCTTCTTTCATGCAACAACTCTTGGGATTACGTGATTCCGTCACAATGAGTCCTAAATATCATTATTATTCAGAATATCAATGCCCCCAACGTAAAAACCTGCACAAAAATTAAAAAAGTGAAATTTAAAAACCGAAAAATACTCATTATAAAAAGTTTGTTGACCTCGGTAGTGTAATAAAAATCAACCAATCAGTGAGGCCATAACGCAACGTTCGTGGTATTGACCAATCACATGTGTTGTGTTATTGAACTGTGTACGGGGAGAAAGCAACATGGCTGCGCCCAGGCCTATTCACTCGGATTCGAAGCCTGTTGAGTTTTCTTCAAAACTTTGTGTTATGCATGTCGTTCCATCAACTAAAAGTAGTGTTTTTTTTTTTTTTTTTTTTTTTTTTTTTTTTTTTTTTTTTTTTTTTTTTTTTTTTTTTTTTTTTTTTTTTTTTTTTTTTTTTTTGTTTTGTTTTGTATACAATATCGAGGCTCGTGAAAGAGCGAACATTAATCACACAGAAAGACAAACCGACACATAAAACATATAACATAGGGAGCGGTAGACAAGATGGGGAGAGAGGGGGAAGGACACAAACACAACATTTGAGAGCAGGGACCGAGAGACATGGAGACATCGAGAGATCTGAGAGAGGGCGAGGGCTTTGGGGGGGGGGGGGGCGTGGGAAGGGGGCAGTGGGAGAGGTATAAAACATATGGACACTGCCAGGACTTCCAGGAAAGAAGTTGGAATTTCAAACAAGGTGGATCTGGGGTGAATTAGCGGGGGTAGAAAATATCAAGGTTTTGGATGGGGGAAGATAAGAGATGGTGGTGAACAGCTGTTTTAAAGACCTGGAGGGAGGAGTGGGATTGAAGGGAGTGAGGGAGTTTGTTCCAGAGGCGGGAGAAAAGAGGAATGAAAGAGTGAAGGTGAGCGGAGAGCCGAGATTTCGGCAGTTTAACCATCAGAGGGTTGCTGGCAGATCTTGTGCGACCTGTAGGAATATTTGGGGGACAGAGCACAGAGAGAGCTGGGGGTGCAAGGCCGGAGAGGAGTCGGTAGAAGACAGAAAGACCACCTACCTGCCTGCGGTGAGTGAGTGAAAGGCCCTCAGAGATAGCTTCATCGCGGGAGATTCCAATAATTCTGAAAGCTTTGGTTTCAACAGCGTGAAGCCGAGCTAGGTGTGAGGCAGGAGCACCGGCCCATAGGGGAGAACAGTATTCCATTGAGCTGCGGATGAAAGCCTTGTATGTGGTGAGGAGCTCAGGTGTGCCGAGGAAGGACTTCGCACGACGGAGGATGCCCAGTCGGCGACTGGCTTTGGAGGCCAGCTTGGAAATGTGGTTTTCCCAAGAAAGATCATGGCAGATAGTGAGACCCAAAATCTTGAGCGACAGAACTTCTTGGAGAGGATTGTTGAGAAAGTAGATGGGAGGGTTGTCCAGTCGATCTTTTCGGAGAGACATAGTAAGAGTGTGAGATTTGTCAGGATTGAAAGACATGTTCCACTTGTTTGACCAGTCTGTGATTTTGTCCAGGTCTTCAGAGAGTGAGGAGGCAGCAGACTGCCGATCTGAGGGAAGAGGAATGGAGCGGCAGAGAGTGGAGTCATCAGCAAAGAGATAGAGAGGATTTTCGAGAGAGTCAGAGAGATCATTGATGAAGACCAGAAAAAGCACGGGGCCCAGAACACTGCCTTGGGGAACTCCAGCCTGAACAGGAAGAGGAGATGAGAGAAACCCATTCAGGGCCACACGTTGACGACGACTAGAGAGGAAGTCCGCCAGCCATGCGTGGAGATTTCCATGGATACCAAAGGAGGAGAGTTTGGTGAGCAGAGCGGGGTGCCAGACCGTGTCGAAGGCACGTGATATGTCGAGGGAGACAGCTCTAATTTCCTGTTTGGCATTGAGGACCTCCATCCATTGTTGAGACAGCAGAAGCAGCATGTCCAGAGTAGAGTGACCTGGTCTGAAACCAAATTGATGATCAGAGATCAAGCCATTGGAGAAGAGGAAAGATTTCATATCAGAAGCAATGATGGATTCCATGACTTTGCTGATAATTGGGAGAAGGCTGATTGGTCTGTAGTTGCTAGGATCTGTTTTTGCACCTTTTTTGTGCAAAGCGGTGATGTTGGCTGATTTCCAAGCAGATGGCAGTTGACCTTGAGCAAAAGAGAGGGTGAAGAGAACAGCGAGAGGGTGAGATAGAGCAGCAGAGCAGGATTTTAGGACCCGTGGGCTGATGCCGTCGGGTCCAGTTGCAGAATCAGAGTCGAGGGTTGACAGAAACTTTTCCACCTTGTCCGGAGGAAAGGACACGGAGTCCAGGAGCAGCAGGGTACGACTGGGTATGGTGGGTACAGAGAGGGATGGGTTTGGGACACAAGATTTAGAGGCAAACACAGAGTTGAGGCATTCAGCTTTTTCACGTGCAGAGTCAGCTGTATAGCCGTTTGAGGTAAGGGAGGGGATGGAGGGGGAACAAACACCAGAAACGGATTTGACCAGACGCCACCAGGATTTGGAAGAGGGAGACAGATAAGAGAGTTCGGTCTTGAGAACGGAGAGATATTGTTTCCTGGCTCTCCTGAGGGTGGACACACACTTGTTTCGGGCTTTGTGAAAGGAAATGAGATTTCCTTCCGTTGGATTTGCTTTCCAGGAGACGAAGGCAAGTTGTTTCTGGGCAACAGCCTCACCACAAGATTCCGTGTACCATGGACGGGAGGAAGGGTATGACAACTGAAGACGAGATGGGATAAATCTGTGCATGAGAGAGAGCAATTTACTTTGGAAGAATTCCCAGGATGAGTTGATGTCAGAGGTGGTAGAGATGGGAGACCAGTCCAGATGATTGATGGCTGCTTGAAGACCGTGCCAGTTGGCCTGAGTGAAATGCCAGACTCGTCGACGCTGAGCAGGCTCCCTGAGGATGGTCAGAGAGATGTCCACTTTAACAAGGACATGATCAGATGATCCGATCGGAGCAGAAGAAGAGCAGCAGACATTTTCAGGGAAGTTAGTCATAACCAAGTCCAGAAGAGAAGATGTTCCGTTGACTGAGATCCGGGTCGGGAAATTGACAGATTGTGTCAGTCCCAGTGAGTCGCAGAAGTCCTTTGCTGAGGAGCCATGGCTGGTGAGAAAGGTACCCACACCCAGCCAACTGGCATGATGACAGTTGAAATCACCACATATGAGGAAGAGAGAGTTGGGATGAGTAGATAGAAGTTGGTCCATATCATCAGACAGCGAGATGTAGATGGAGTCATCACTGTTTGGTGGACGGTACAACACACATATGAACAAGAGGTGGGAGCGAAGGGGAAGCCGTAGCCAGAGGTATTCCTGGGGGTGAGGTGGAGAGAGTGCAGTGCAGGGCGAGTGAGGAAGAGAGTTTTTGATAAAGATAGCAACCCCGCCTCCAGGACGAGGCTCAGGTCTATCATACCGGAGGAGGGAGTAGCCCGGGAGAGATACTATGGAATCAGAGACATCATAAAGGAGGAAAGTTTCTGTTAAGCAGATCACGTCTGGTTTGACAGAAGCAACCTGTATGGAGAGATCAGTTAAGTTTGAACGAAGGCCCCGGATGTTTGAGGTCCATACCGTTAATGAAGAGGAAGGGGGAGCATCAGATACAGAACAGGGGGGAGGAGGGGTAGGGTAAGATGTGGAAGAGGTGGAAGAGGTAGGGAGAGCTGTTGAAGGTGTGTCAGAGATTTCAGAATAGCTCGGAGAAAGGGAAGGATGGGGCGGACAAAAGGTTTGATGGTGATTGGGTGAGCCACAATGAGGTGTTATTTGAGGAGGGGGAAGAGCGAGGCAGAAGGTTGGGGGAGATGGAGGTGAGAGTTTGAAGGGGGAAGAAGCGGGGAGGACGCTTTGAGGAGGGGGAGTGAGTGGGGGGAAATTGAGAAGCAATGAGGGTGGGGAGATTTGAAGGGGAGGGGTGAGGGGGGAGTTTGGGAGGGAAGGGACAAGGGGAGGGATTTGAAAGGGATGGGATATGGGGGAGATTTGGAGGGGAGGGGTGAGGCAGGAGTCTAGGAGGGGAGGGGCGAGGGGGCGTCTTGGCGGGGAGGGGTGAGGGAGTAGTTTAGGAGGGAGGGGACAAGGGGGGAGATTTGAAAGGGATGGGTGATGGGGAAGATTTGGAGGGGAGGGGTGATGGGTAAGATTTGGAGGGGAGGGGTTATGGGGAAGATTTGGAGGGGAGGGGTGAGATTGGATTTTTGAAAGTGTACGATTTATGGGAAACGAACATTTATTGCAAAATGAGTTTCTTGTGACCTTCGAGTTAAAAATACGTTTAAGGACGCTGGATGGAGGATGGAGTGCAGGAGAGTTTAGGGAATGTAGAACAAAGGCACTATAGGAGATGGATATTTTTTTTGGGATGAATTGATTTGGTGAGCAAGTCGAAAGCAGCCTTTTAAAGAAGAAGAAGAAAAAGGTGTTATAAAATATGACGGAATACATAACTTGAGGGGAAAGTGTAAACATTGAAGGTTAATGAGTGAAAACTATCTGGGGAAATGGGGGAGAAACACGTGGTCGAAGAACGAACGAACGAGTAAGAATGAATAAACGAATGAGAACAGAGAAGGAAATGTTTTTTTTTTTTTGTTTTTTTTTTTTTGAGTTGAGATTTACACAAGGAAGTAGGCTATGGGTGAAAAGCCTGGGAATACAGAGAACGAAAGTTATTGGATCACAAACGACGGACCACTGAGAGAAAAACAAAGCCTCAAGGTTGTACAGTGCACACTGTACAAGGCCTTGCTCGCGACACGGCAAACAGACGATCAATTTATGAAAGATAAACACCGAGAAACAACCAAAGTTGCACACAATAACTTCACACACCGAAAGATAAATACAGTTTCGACAAAATACAATTGTGAACAGACTTAACTTCGAAAAACGTGGAGACCGTGTGGAGCTTCGAAAATCCCTGCCGCCGTCTCCAAGATCTCGCGAGATCTCAAAATCCCTGCCGCCGTGTTACATATTTATGTGAATGTATGTGAATTACCATTCAGGTCTTTGCTTATCCATGTGTAATAGATTAAGGGTTGTTGTGGTTGGAGGGTCAGGAGCCCTTCTGCAAAGTGTCCGGAAACGGAAGTGACCGGAAACGGGAGGAAAAGACACGAGGAGAAAAGGACGAGGATTCTTCTTCCTCGCCCCGATCCGACGAAAGGGGGGATTGATTGAGCCGTGTGGAAAAGCGGCGTTCCCGAGCCTGTCTGGCGAGAGGAGTTACCGGGACGGATACCTGCCCGGTGGACGTCAAACTGTCGTGTGGCCGTGCACCGACCCAGCGTTTGGCGCCGTTCGCGACACCGTCTAAAAAGACGCGTACGGGTCGCCCGTTGGGGCCTAACACGCCTTGCAAGCGGCGTGGGGCTTTTGGCTTGCTTTCCCGTACCCGCTTCGCGTGGCCACGAGGGGCTGCAGCCGGGGTGCCTGGTAGTGGTACGATACCTGCCCGGTGGCAACCCGTCCACCCGGGGTTCGTTCAACCGCCCGAGTGCGGCGACGCCGACCATCATCTTGGTCAGGAGGAGCCCAGAGACATTGTGCGGGACCGAGACCAAAAGGGGGTCGTGAGTACTCACCGGGACACACATATATAAGATGGCCATCTTAATCATAGGGAATTGATTGTGGATAGGGAATTGTTGATGGTTGTGTATTGTTGATTGCTCGGGGAAAATCTCCGTGGTTGTTTCATTGAAATTGTATGGTATCATTACCATTGAAATATATCCTTGAACATCAGTTGTCTCTTGGGTGAAATTCATATGGATTGCGTGGCGAAAGCGCATATATAATACAGCTTTCTGACGAAGTTCCTCTCACGGTCCGGGGGTCACCGAGACCAGGTATTCACCGAGGGGACCACGTAACAGAATTGGGGGCTCGTCCAAATTACGATTCGCAATTGGGTCTACGTCCGGGATCTAAAAGTGTATTTGTATAAAATAATAAAATAATATTTTTATTAATTAAAATTTATTAATTAAGTATTAATTGGTAAATTTTTGGGGAAATTGGGGTAAAGTCTTGGGTGAAGGTTAACAGGTGTTAACGATAGTCACCATGGCGTTTGTGGCACAGAACTTTGCGGTAACACCGAGTGAGGAACAGTTCCGAGCGTTACTAAAGTCGGACCTCTTGAAATTGGCCAAACATTTTAACTTGGAGGTCCGAACTAATTTGAGGAAGGCAGAGTTGCAGACCACGGTGATACAATCTATGGTGGGATTAGGAACATGGGACGAGTTAGCCTGGGAGTGGCTACCCGAAGAACCAGAAGACGTTGAGCTCCGGAAACTGGAGTTGCAATTACGGAGCCAGGAACGGATCAAAGAAGAAGAAAGGAAAGCAGAAGAGAGGAGAGAAGAGAAACAAGCAGAGGAAAGGAGAGTGGAACGAGAACTCCAGGAAAGGTTAAAAGAAGAAGAAAGGAAAGCAGAAGAGAGGAGAGAAGAGAAACAAGCAGAAGAAGAAAGGAGAGGGGAACGAGAACTCCAGGAAAGGTTAGAAAGGATGAAAACAAGGGAACTCGAAGCAGAGGAGAGAAAAGCGGAAAGGGAACTAAAGGAACGGGACATGGAGCTTCAGCAAGAAATTAAATTCAAGGAGCTGGAGTTAATGAGAGAATGGGGAGAGGCACCACCCTTGCTGACGGGGTCGACACCTTACCAGAAAACCTGGGATGTGGGCAGACATGTGAGGCTGGTTCCACCGTTCAGTGAAAAGGAAGTCGCGAGATTTTTTCAACACTTTGAGAAAGTGGCTCGACAATTAAACTGGCCGGAGGAGGCCTGGACCATACTCGTGCAAAGTGTGCTGGTGGGAAAAGCTCAAGAGATTTATTCGGCGCTACCAATGGACCAATGTGCAGATTATGAGGTACTGAAGAAGCACATCCTCAAAGCCTATGAGTTGGTTCCGGAAGCTTACAGGCAAAACTTCAGGAATGCCAGAAAGAGGGAGAGTGAGACCCATGTGGAGTTTGCCAGAGTGAAAGAAAACATGTTTGATCGGTGGTGTGAGTCAAAAGGAGTCGGGAAAGACTTCGAAACATTGCGTGACTTGATCCTGGTGGAGGAATTTCAGCAGTGTGTCCACGAGGACATCAAAGTGTACCTGCAGGAAAAGAAAGTACCAAAGTTGTGGGACGCAGCCCCCATGGCAGATGATTATGCCTTAACCCACCGAATAGGGGTCCACGAACCTAACTCCTCGCCTAGATCTCCGCAGGGGAGGTGGGGAACAGCAGGTGCGGAGAACGACAATACATGGCGGCGACCTCGAGATGATTATGGGGACAACTATGATACCCCAACTGTTAGAAATCAGAGGGCTACGGACCCAAGACAAACTTATTTTTCGGGGGGCTCAAGGCCGACCCCGAGGTTCTCCCCCGGGCCTACTTGTGCTTTTTGCCATAAAACTGGACACTTGATGTCCCAATGTTACCTCCGGAAAAGGGAAGACCCAGAGCGGAGTCCGACTATTACGACTCCAAATGCAATGGCCATTGTGAGAAATCGCCATCAAAAGGGTTACCAACCATTTATTTCAGAGGGGTTTGTGTCACGGGATGGAGCCTCGACTAACCGGAAACCGGTTAGGATATTGAGGGACACAGGGGCACATCAATCTTTAATGCTTGAAGGCATTTTGCCATGGTCCGAGGAGACGGCAACGGGGGATAGTGTTCGTTTACAGGGGATCGGGGGCGGTGTTAGTGCTCCCCTTCATGTTATCCATTTGGAGTCCGATTTGGTGTCAGGACCGGTCACCGTCGGTTTACAAGCCACGCTTCCTGTAGAGGGTGTATCTGTGGTTATCGGGAATGATTTGGCCGGGGGTCAAGTTTATGGTAACCTGAGGGTTGGTAAAGAGCCCAGCAGGGAAAATAACACCACACCAGCTCGGGATGGCGACAAAAGTGCCAAGTTATTTGTAGGGGGACTGAACTTCAAAACAGAGGAAGAAGTTCTGACCTCTGTCTTCAATAGATATGGGCCGCTGGTGGAAGGGCGGTTGGTAAGAGACTGGGAAACGCAACAGTCAAGAGGGTTCGGCTTTGTCACGTTTGCCAGCACAAAAGACGCCAGAGAGGCAGAGAAGAATTGGAATGGCAAGGATTTGGAGGGTCGGACCATAACAGTAGGGAAGGCATTTCGTAGGCGTCGAGAGGTCTACAGGAGAGGACAACTGGGCGGTAGTTTTGGTGGTGGCCGCAATCGATATTATTATGGAGGCTCCCTGAGTTACGGCAGCTCCCGAAGGAAGGATTGTCAAAGTAGTGGCCGAGAAGGAGACCGCTATTCATGGGACTACAGGGACAAGCGGTCCCACCATAATTATTAGGGAAGTTCTGAGAAGTTGAAGCACTGAATGCGGCGGAGCCGCCGAGCCAAGATTCCTACACGGATTAACCGTGAACGTCATTCCTAAAGGCGTCCATGTAGTGAACTTTCATGCACGGACTAACCGTGAACTCCACGTTCCTCAAGGCGCCCATGTAGAGAACTTTCCTGCACGGACTAACCGTGAACTCCACGTTCCTAAAGGCATCCATGTAGTGAATACTCGGCTTGGCCTCCCGGAAAAAGTGCTATCGAGTTGCTTAACTTTGGATCTTTGATCAACCCCTTAACCTTCATTCACAAGAAACTGACGGTCAAAGTCAGAGGGTCATGAGAGGGAGTTTGATTTGACAGGGACAATGTCGTTGCTGGTGCTTAGTCCAGAGGGAGTAATCTGGAGGGGTTGTGGTGAAATTTTGGTTGCTTTATTTTTAAGTGATAACTGTGCCCGGGGGGAACTGATAATGTGGGGGGGGGTTGAGTTATCTGGTTTGTTTCTCCAAATTGGCCGGCAAAGAAAGTTTTCGCTGGGTTCAAACTTTCTTTCTTGAAGGGGGGGAGTGTTACATATTTATGTGAATGTATGTGAATTACCATTCAGGTCTTTGCTTATCCATGTGTAATAGATTAAGGGTTGTTGTGGTTGGAGGGTCAGGAGCCCTTCTGCAAAGTGTCCGGAAACGGAAGTGACCGGAAACGGGAGGAAAAGACACGAGGAGAAAAGGACGAGGATTCTTCTTCCTCGCCCCGATCCGACGAAAGGGGGGATTGATTGAGCCGTGTGGAAAAGCGGCGTTCCCGAGCCTGTCTGGCGAGAGGAGTTACCGGGACGGATACCTGCCCGGTGGACGTCAAACTGTCGTGTGGCCGTGCACCGACCCAGCGTTTGGCGCCGTTCGCGACACCGTCTAAAAAGACGCGTACAGGTCGCCCGTTGGGGCCTAACACGCCTTGCAAGTGGCGTGGGGCTTTTGGCTTGCTTTCCCGTACCCGCTTCGCGTGGCCACGAGGGGCTGCAGCCGGGGTGCCTGGTAGTGGTACGATACCTGCCCGGTGGCAACCCGTCCACCCGGGGTTCGTTCAACCGCCCGAGTGCGGCGACGCCGACCATCATCTTGGTCAGGAGGGGCCCAGAGACATTGTGCGGGACCGAGACCAAAAGGGGGTCGTGAGTACTCACCGGGACACACATATATAAGATGGCCATCTTAATCATAGGGAATTGATTGTGGATAGGGAATTGTTGATGGTTGTGTATTGTTGATTGCTCGGGGAAAATCTCCGTGGTTGTTTCATTGAAATTGTATGGTATCATTACCATTGAAATATATCCTTGAACATCAGTTGTCTCTTGGGTGAAATTCATATGGATTGCGTGGCGAAAGCGCATATATAATACAGCTTTCTGACGAAGTTCCTCTCACGGTCCGGGGGTCACCGAGACCAGGTATTCACCGAGGGGACCACGTAACAGTAGATTTATATCATTTACAAGTAATTCTTGGATGAAGTTTGTGAGCTTTGCAGCTGAATGGAGAAAGTTTGACTGCAAGGAAGGCAATGTAGTTGAAGACATTTCGAATAAACTAGGTCTCGACTTCGTCAATGTGCAATCTTGTATAGACGCTGTACCGAGTAGTAGTAATGTGGGCTATCATTACGAGTGCTGCAGAAGATTTTGCGATGTCAGCAAAGTCAAAAGGAAAGAGAAGTCATGCTCAAACAAAACCAAAGAAGAATGTGAGTGACATGAACAATCATAAGCTCTTTAAATACTTATCAAAACTAGCTGATGTCTAACGGTCAGTGTTAGTCATTTTTTAATTTATTTAGTAATAGTTTAGTATTATTTATCTGTAACGTTTGGTTGACAATGACATGAAAGATCCCTTTTACTGAGATGGGCGAATATCCATCCCACAAATTTTGTGTACCCTTGCCAGCTCATGCTCTGATATTTTCCCAGTACAATGTACATGATTGAAAGATATTGTTACGGTTTTCGCCGCCCTTCCTGCCCTTACCAAGGGGAGATGAAGCCCCTTGTTCTTCTTGGGTCGGCGCAACCGAGAGACTTGAATCGCCCCTCCTGGGCAAATGCAAGGTAGGGTTTCAGGACAATTCTCGCATGTACCTAAATACCTGCACCGCCGCGGAAGCTGGGAATCAAGCCTCGCACGAGCCACGCGTAATTTGAGTACACTGAGCGGATTGCGTACCACGTGGTCCGTACAGTTTTCTTGGTATTGGAACCCGATTAGAGCGGTTTTATTCGTACCACGCTTAGTCAATAATGGAAAAGACGACACGGTCGAATAAAGGAGGAAGACAGGTTTAATTATTATTAGGTACATTGATCGGTAGAAGCACAGAGACAAAGAGCAGTCTTATACAGTCTTAAGTTTAAACCCAGACACGGGCCCGATCACACTCACAGGGGAAATTAAGGTAGGATGATGTTCAGGCCGAACGCGCCGACTTGGTCGTCCAGGAACGGCTCCGCCCGGCATGGCTCTCCCTGGTCACAGCATGTCCCGCGATGAAGGCAAGCAGGCATTGGAAGGGATCCTTGCAGCACGTCTCTCGAACAAAGGGCACAGCAGGCAGGCGGGAGGGAAATGTGCACGTCTCTCGCCAGGCTTGGCGGTTTTCCACAACGCGATTAATTACCGGCGCGCTCTCACTCGCGCAACCCAATAGAGGCTCTGCCTCAAGCTCAACCGAGCGTCCAATTTGTAAGAGCGCTTATAGCTTGGTTCATGCGCGTCTTCTCTCAGAACTCGTAACTTGCTCAACACTCAAGCGCCTTTCCCATAAGAACTTGCAAGCTCACCACTCCACAGAACTGTGGTGGGGGCTTCGCGCAACGGGTTATATGGCCAACCCCCTTAGCTCCCTCAAATGTTCCAACCACGCCTTGTGACGCAGTGCCGCAGCCACTCCCTTCGAGCCCTGATTGGCGGCTCGTGCTTACCGTCAGCTTCTCCTCTGCCCTCCTTCGGTCTTGCCTCGATTTGCCAGGCCTGCCTCATGTTAATTTGCGCCAAAAAGCCAAAGGCGGCATAAGGCAATGAAAGCGGCATTAGGCAAGAAAGGACCTAACTCTCATTATTCTACTCAACGCAAAACTAACACAGGAAAAGGACTATGCTTACACATACTAAGAAATAACTGAACTATCGCGAGGCTATGTGTTGTAGTGTGACCAAACTATGAGGGGGAAATTAACCTTTATTGTACAAACTCAAAACCGCAATACTACCCCTCTCCCTCGTTAGACTCGTCCCCGAGTCGAACCCAACAAAATGGAACGACCGGTTTTGAGAATGATCTGCAAAATTACTTTTACTTTTACATGTGACATATAGGTGTGGTTCCCTCTTACATTTACTCTAACCCGTGGGTGCGACAGTTTTAAAACACTAAATATGTCCCTCCTATTGCGTTGAGTAGCTAATCTAACAGAATCACGCCCACAACTAACCGAATTGCGGAATTTGTCAAACTAAACACATAGCCGGCGGGCAGCATTTTATATTTACAAGCATAGAAAAACTTAATTTATTTACAATTCTATGACCCAGGACCTGTCCTTTTTGAAAAGAAGATTGGAGGGGAGAGAAAGCACAGCAAAACACAAATACACTCATAATTCATTACACTTGCTGCTTGCTTCTTGCATCTTCCTTCTTGCGTCTTCTGTGTGCCTATCAAACCGGCCAGCCCCCGGACCAGCATACAGGCCATTCCTGATCTTCAGGGCTATCTACCTTACCAATCTTCTCATCCCTAGCACACCATAATAAAAATGCACAACAAAATGCGTTCATTTTATTTCATTGCCAAGCAGGGCCAACCTCATGTGGTCTGACTGCGTGACATTAATGCCACTCAAAACAAGTGGTCCGAAGATGCAAGGTGATGCTGCAGCAAGGTGCTGCACAGCAGAGGTGCAAGGCCACAAGATTTGTGGTCCATAAGTGTGTGTGGTGCAGCAAAGTGTTTGTGGCAGCAAAGTGCTGCACAGGTGCAGCAAAGTTACACAAAAGGCTATGGCAGCAAAGTGCTCTGCAGTTCGGCTGCACAGATGTAGCAAGGTGCAGCAGGGAATGCTGCACAGGTCTCTGGTGCTGCACAGTTCCACCTCCAAAATGGTCCTGGGGTGGGGGGAGAGACAAAGCACGACCAGCAAAGCGGAAAGGGCACAAAGGTACACAGCAACACAATGGAAATGCAGCGCAAGTGGCGCGGAAAAGCGAGCAGAGCAGGCTTGTCATCCCTAGCCATCCATACACCCCCCCCCACCCCCCCCCCCCCCCCCCCCCCGCCGTCGGCTTACACGACCGTAGCCCTTCCTTATATTTACAAATTCGTCCCTACGTCTTGTCTCCCATATCCCCCTCTAATTCAAATTCGTCTCCCAATCCCTTCCAGGAAGGAAGGAATGGAACAACCACAATGTCTCATTACGTCATGATGCGTCTCACCACTCGATCAGTTTACAGAGTCCTGGTGTGGAGCTTCATCCTCCTTGGTGATTGGCTGTGGATGACGCGAAGGGATTTCTCTTCCTAACAACACTACTGACATTTACTCCGTTAAACTGCCCGGGGTTGTACCCTGCCAATCGGCCTCTTTAAACTATGTGGTTCTAAAAACCCGAATTCCCAATGTCCACTCTGCGGTGCCCCTGAATTTTGGGTCTCACTTCCACAAATTTTCTCTCTGTGCCCTTGCACAATTTCGGGGCTGGGTCGTGTGGCTCCACTAGCAGGTCTACCTACCCGCGCACCTCCACCACTGAAGTCGCCACCCGAGCTTACCTGCTCCTGCGACTACCTAAACTGGGGAAGGCCCCTCCTGGCTCTTTACCCCCTGATGCCCACCTTGGCATTGGGCAACCCGGGTCCTTCCTTTGGATCCTCGGGCCCCACTCAACAACTCACAACTACCCTAACTGGCTCACAGAGCCTACCTGCGGCCTCACCTGGCCGACAAGCTACCAGTGGCGGAGTGCCCCAAAAACCATACACACCAATTAAACCACACGCCCAGCCATTTCACTGAGTCATGCACCCTACAAAAACACTACGTTTCCACTACCTGCACCACAGGTGTCAATATCCATACAAATTTTGCCTATGCCCTCTACCTGGCTTTACACTACCCACCCCGGGTGTCTGTGAATGGGTTCCACCTCCCCCCATTCACTCCTTCGCACCATGCATTCCACACCTTTTATTCCCACACCAAGCATTCCACACCATTTATTTGCACACCATTTATCTCACACACCACTTTTCTCCCACACCTTTTGTGCTCACACACCTCTTTCCTCACACACTACCTTCCATACACCTTTTTTTCTCACTCCTCAAACCAATTCCATTTATTTTATCTCAACACACAATTCCGTTTATTCTCAAACAATTCCTCTCACACACAGCATCATCGATCTAGCTGGTTTTCCTCCCCGTCGTTCCGTTACACTATGCACTCCCTTCGTCATTATCAACCATCTAATCTACCTATGTCCCCACTATAGGTACAATGTCACTACTTAAATCTCATGTCTCTAAAGTCCTCTAGTACCCTAACATTATCCTAGCCCTCCCTCGGCTAGCTTCGGTGCCCCATGGAGGTAACCATTGCTGGGCCCCCATGTGCCTATCACTGCCATCCCCCTGGTCTCACGCTCATGGGCCCTGGCCGTGTGAGGAATGGTTAAACTACCATTCCTCCACGTAGGGTACACTACTCTCATCCGTCCGCTACACTTGAGCCTCTTAGTGTGGAAATACATCGTCACAGCTCGGCTTCGAAAGGCCGAGCGATCCATGCGGGTGTTTGGTCGCCTGTATGGGGTGTCCGTCCGGCATTTTCGATCCAAAAGGGGAGGTATGGATGGGCCCAGGTTCAGGGCCCCATCCCTACGCGGGGCCTCGCGGTCCCATGCACGGTGACCCAACCGCCCACGGTCGGAGCACCGCACCCGCCAAGGTGCGCGGCTCCGAAATCTCCTACCTCCCATTGAACCTTGCCGATTGCCTTTGCCGCCATGGCACGGCACCAACCATACAGTGCGTGGGCCGGCACGGGTCGTGCACGGCGGTCCTTGTGAAACCGCCGCGGCATCAATCCCAGCCGGTCCCTGCTGCACACAACTCACCGAGGGCTCGCGTCTGCTATTCATCGTGCTAAACGCTACCCCGATCTGTGTCGATGCATGAGCCGCATCCTCACTACTCGCGACGCACTCCGCACTCGCACACCCAGGCATCCCCGCACACTCCCATACACTCCGCTGCCACACAATCTCCTTCCACGTCCTCTGGTGTGCATTCTCCCTCACACTCCGTACTCGTACCCGCACACCTAGGCGCACTCACACCTTTCACAAACTCCGTTACACACTCTTCCCGCACACAGTCTGTAACACCCACAGGTGTGCACTCTCCCGTTACACACCCAATCATCGCACACTTTTTTTCCACGCACTCTTCTCGTGCACATTCCATCATACACTTTTCTCGCTCACACTTCGGCGCACACTTTTCTCTCAAATGCGCACCAGTCGCCCGCATACACCGTACAATGGACCTTCCGCGACCGCTCGGGTTTCCTCTCCGTCCCAAGCACGCCAAAACCCTTTCACGCCAAACACATTCGCCCCATTATTTCTACTCACCTTGGGAACCTCCTTTTCCGCCAGCACCTGCAAACTTTCCATTTGGTTAGCAAGCCCGGCATCATCGTGCAAATACGGACTTTGTACAAATCCTATCTCTTTCTCCCGCGATTTATTTACTTTCTCTCCCGTCTCTTCAATTTCAATTATTTCTTTTTCTACCTCGACCGTCGGCGCCCATAAAATTTCGTCTTCCAATTCGACCTTCCCCGGCGCCCCCAACATTTCTTTATCCAATTTGACGATTGCCGGTTTTTCTCCACCCCGCGTCGCGATTTCCATACCCCCGGTCAACTTGGCTGTGCTCTGCTCTACCTCGCTCTCCACGCGTTCCTCGCACCGCGTCACCTCGTCGCGTACCATTGCGACCTTCCCGCTCAACATGCGCCCAATGTCCTCCCCCGTTTTTTCCATATTACACCTGGATTCCTCCTTCATCTTTTTTAATGTCTCCCCTCGGGTGTCCATTCTTTCATTTATTTTATTCATGTCATTCTTTTGGGCGTCCATTTTTGCATTCATTTCTTTCATTTCTTTGGTGGATTTGTCACTTTGGGCATCCATTTTGTTTTCCAACCCTTTTAACCTATCTTTCATTTCCTTCATAATTTGGGCCAGGTATGACCCAATTTTGAGCCCGGTCTTCACAGCGGGCCCGGCTGCCATCGCCACATGCGAGGTGCCGCCATTTTCTACCCCTGCTGCCGCCCCCTCTTCAATTTCCTCCTCTTCTACCAACCCCTCCTGTTGGTCCTGGGTCATCAATTCTTCCTCATCATCTACCCCCACCGGCATTCGACCGCTTTGGCTAGCCATGGTACGAATATAAATTTGAATTTAACACTAAATTTCGGTCGCTCGTAATTTTGGAGTGCGTGAAGCGCACTCCCGGTCCAATCCCACTCCTGACACCAAATGGTACGGTTTTTGCCGCCCTTCCTGCCCTTACCAAGGGGAGATGAAGCCCCTTGTTGTTCTTGGGTCGGCGCAACCGAGAGACTTGAATCGCCCCTCCCGGGAAAACGCAAGGTAGGGTTTCGGGACAATTCTCGCACGTACCGAAATACCTGCACTGCCGCGGAAGTGGGGAATCAAGCCTCGCACGAGCCACGCGTAATTTGAGTACACCAAGCGGATTGCATACCATGTGGTCCGTGCAGTTTTCTTGGTATTGAAACCCGATTAGAGCAGTTTTATTCGTACCACGCTTAGTCAATAATGGAAAAGACGAGACGGTCGAATAAAGGAAGAACACAGGTTTAATTATTATTGTGTACAATGATCGGTAGAAGCACAGAGACACAGAGCAGTCTAATACAGTCTTAAGTTTAAACCCAGACACGGGCCCGATCACACTCACAGGGGAAATGAAGGTAGGATGATGTTCAGGCTGAACGCGCCGACTTGGTCGTCCAGGAACGGCTCCGCCAGGCGTTGCTCTCCCCGGTCACAGCACGTCCCGCGATGAAGGCAAGCAGGCGGTGGAAGGGATCCTTGCAGCGCGTCTCTCGAACAAAGGGCACAGCAGGCAGGCGGGAGGGAAATGTACGCGTCTCTCGCCAGGCTTGGCGGTTTTCCACAACGTGATTAATTACCGGCGCGCTCTCACTCGCGTAACCCAATAGAGGCTCTGCCTCAAGCTCAACCGAGCGTCCAGTTTGTAAGAGCGCTTATAGCTTGGTTCATGCGCGTCTTCTCTCAGAACTCGTAACTTGCTCAACACTCAAGCGCCTTTCCCATAATAACTTGCAAGCTCACCACTCCACAGAACTGCGGTGGGGGCTTCGCGCAATGGGTTATATGGCCAACCCCCTTAGCTCTCTCGAATGTTCCAACCACGCCTTGTGACGCAGTGCCGCAGCCACTCCCTTCGAGTCCTGATTGGCGGCTCGCGCTTACCGTCAGCTTCTCCTCCGCCCTCCTTCGGTCTTGCCTCGATTTGCCAGGTCTGCCTCGTGTTGATTTGCGCCAAAAAGCCTAAGGCGGCATAAGGCAATGAAAGCGGCATTAGGCAAGAAAGGACCTAACTCTCATTATTCTACTCAACGCAAAACTAACACAGGAAAAGGACTATGCTTACACATACCAAGAAATAACTGAACTATCGCGAGGCTACGTGTTGTAGTGTAACTAAACTATGAGGGGGAAATTAACCTTTATTGTACAATCTCAAAACCGCAACAATATTTTCCCCATAGAAAGTAAATACATCTCACCTCAATGTACATGCATGCTCAGGGGCTCATATCCTTACAAGCTTTGCTTCTTTTTGGGCCCCTCCGCAATATCACCCATCTTACATACTTCTTTTTTACTTTGACTTAATTCTAAATTTATAAACTTTCTCCCATTAAAATTGTTATTGATATATATTTGATACTGTGGAAATAAACTGAACTGAACGTAAATGTTTAGAAATATTTGTTCCTGTGAAATATTAAGGTCTGAAATTTATTTCGCTGACCACAGAGAATAATTTTGTAGAAGATTTTTTTTTAAGTTGATAAACACTGCTCATCTAAATCCAAATCAGTTGACCGGGTTCACCACCCATAGGGAAACCCCTGGCCAATTTTTTTTTCATTTGATTTTTTCCTTCAATTTGAAGTGTTTTAGCAAAACATTCCCCATCCATGGGATGAACCCTGTCATTTTAAAAACTGAAATTTTTAAACATACATCAGAAGGCACCAGAAGAGCTCTGCACTCTCAGGATTCGATCTTGCGGGCTTACTGTGTGAAATATAAAACCCCCACACTTTTTTAAAAACCCGGGGAGAACCCTGAATGGGATATACATTGTATTTACATTATTTTTTTTTGAGACAAAGTAAGTGTTATTGAAAAGAATGTAAAAATTAGACATGTAAGTGGTGTATTTTCCAACAGTTGTTGATTTTTCCCCATTTTTTCTTAACTTCCGAAGTCTGTATTTTTATTTTAGTTTTTTGATTGTTTATTTATGTTCCATTTTAATGCAGATGGAGGGACAGACATGCACGAGCTTGATGAGGGCCCTGTTGTGAGTTCAACAGCTACATGTAGCACCGGGGAGCCCAGCAGAAAAAGATTGCTCAGATCTGAAAGAACAAAGACTCCAAGATCATGGAGCAGTCGGTACATGTTTCCTGATGAGTGTTGTTTGTGTCACTCAAATAGATACAAACGCAACCGCATCACTGCAAAAAGATCACTGTCAAGACTTCTTACGTGTGAGTTAGTAACTGGTGGTCAACTACTGGAAGCAGCACGTAGAAAAGAAGATATTTTCCTACTACAGGAAATAGAGGGTGAAGATTTAGTGGCAAAAGAGCTTCAATATCACCATGACTGTTACAAAGACTACACCAGATTTCTAACCAGACCGAGCAAGCCATTGACAGCCATTCAGAATGGTTATACCGAGGCTTTTCTGAAATTCAGTGAAGATGTTATCAGAAAGAGGATCTTGGTGAGGAAAGAAATCCTGTCTATGGGCAAACTAAACAAGATTTTCAGAAACATCATCAAAGAGTTGGATGGAGTTGATGCACCGTATCGGACATGGAACTTAAAGAAACATCTGCAGAAAACATTCCCACAACTTACCTTCTTGACACCTTCCAATCGCAACATGAGTGACATCGTTTTCATAAAAGGTAACCATGGCAATACTTGACCCCATCCCCAAATAATATTTAAGAAAAGTCACCAAGTTTGGTGGTGATCGAATGCAGCATTAAAAAGTTGCGGGCAAAAACATGGTGAAGGCACATTATGGCAGCGCCCCCCCCCCCCCACCCCCCCTCCCCCCCTCAATGAACTGCTCATCGTCGAAAATTGTTGTCAACAGAAGTGATCAATATATTTGTCAATTTTTTTTTTTTGCCAACAAATGAAAAATCACTCAGAGCAACACTTGGCAAAACAGAACAAAGTAGAATGGCACTTGGTAGAGCGCATACCTCCAACAGGATGAACGGTTTGTTTACCTTTTGTATCCCACTGACGGGCTGGATCTGAAAATCGAATCGGCCTGTTCTTGTCATCTAACCAACTCAAATACACCTAGTTTTGTCATAACTCGTCCACAAACGTGTATATGTATGTATGACATACATATAAAGACTCCAAGATCATGGAGCAGTCGGTACATGTTTCCTGATGAGTGTTGTTTGTGTCACTCAAATAGATACAAACGCAACCGCATCACTGCAAAAAGATCACTGTCAAGACTTCTTACGTGTGAGTTAGTAACTGGTGGTCAACTACTGGAAGCAGCACGTAGAAAAGAAGATATTTTCCTACTACAGGAAATAGAGGGTGAAGATTTAGTGGCAAACTGAAAATTTTCAGTTTTCAGTTTTCAGTCAAAAAAAAACCCACACGATTTTGTTATCAATGTTCGTCTTTCATTAATCATCCACTTTCTAAACTCCCCTCTTGCCCCTCCCATCCAAATCCCCCCCCTTGCACCTACACTCCGAAACTTCCCCCTCGCCCCTCCACTCTTAAACTCCCCCCTTGCCCCTCCACTCCTGAACTCCCCCCTTGCCCTTGCCCTCCTAAACTTCCCCTTTGCCCCTCCCCTCCTAATCCCCCCCCTTGCCCCTCCACTCCTGATCTCCCCCCTTTCCCCTTCCCTCCAAAACTCCCCCCTTGCCCCTCCCCTCCTAAACTCCCCCCTCACTCCTCCCCTTCAAAACTCCCCCCCAATCCCTCCCATTCAATTCTCCCCCCATACCATTCCTCTCCAATTCTCTCTCCTCCCCCCTCCTCCTCCAAGCTGCCTCCTCCCCACTTCGTCTCCCTTCTATCTCATACCTCCACCCCCCCAAACCTTCTACTTTCCTCTGCCCCCCCTCAAACAACCCCTCACTGTGCCGCATCCCTTCACCAGCAAACCTTTCATCCTCCTCATCCTTCCCTTTCTTGGAACTCTTCTGCAACATCTGAAACACTATCAACTGCTCTCCCTACCTCCCCCTCTCATCCTTCATCTTACCCTACTCCTCCCCTCCCCTGTCCTGTACCCGATGCTCCCCCTCTCTCTTCATTAACGGTATGGACCTCAAACATCCGGGGCCTTCGCTCAAACCTGACTGATCTCTCCATACAGGTTGCTTCTGACAATCCAGACTTGATCTGCTTAACAGAGACTTTCCTCCTTCAAGATGTCTCTGATTCCTTAATATCTCTTCCTGGTTACTCCCTCCTCCGGTATGATAGACCTGAGCCTCGCCCTGGTGGTGAGGTGGCTATCTTTGTCAAAAACTCTCTTCCTCACTCTCCTTGCACTGCTCTCTTTCCTCCTCACCCGCAGGAGTACCTCTGGTTACGGCTTCCTCTCCGCTCCCACCTTTTGTTCATATGTGTTCTGTACCGTCCCCCAAACAGTGATGACTCCATCTACATTTCAATGTCTGACAACATGGACCAACTTCTATCCACTCATCCCAACTCTCTCTTCCTCATATGTGGTGACTTCAACTGTCATCATGCCACCTGGTTGGGTGTGGGTTCCTCTCTCACTAGTCATGGCACCTCAGCAAAGGACTTCTGTGACTCACTGGGATTGACACAATCTGTCAATTTCCCGACCCGGATCTCAGCCAATGGAGTATCTTCTCTTCTAGACTTGGTTATGACAAACTTCCCTGCTAATGTCTGCTGCTCTTCTTCTGCTCCAATCGGTTCTTCTGATCATGTACTTGTCAAAGTGGACATCTCTCTGGCCATTCTCAGAGAGCCTCCTCAGCGTCGACGAGTCTGGCATTTCACTCAGGCCGACTGGGACGGTCTTCAAGCAGCCATCAATCGTCTGGATTGGTCTCCCATCTCCACTGCCTCTGACATCAATTCTTCCTGGGAATTCTTCCAAAGCAAACTGATCTCCCTCATGCACAGATTTATCCCATCTCGCCTTCAATTGTCTTACCCTTCCTCCCGTCCATGGTACACTGAATCTTGTGGTGAGGCTGTTGCCCTGAAACAACTTGCCTTTGCCTCTTGGAAGGCTAATCCAACTGAAGGAAATCTCAGTTCCTTCCACCAAGCTCGGAACAAGTGTGTGTCTACCCTCAGGAGTGCCAGGAAGCACTATCTCTCCTCACTCAAGAATGAACTCTCAAACCTGTCTCCTTCCTCCAAATCCTGGTGGTGTCTGGTCAAATCCGTTTCTGGTGTTTGTTCCCCCTCCATCCCCTCCCTTACCTCAAATGGCCACACAGTTGACATCGCACGTGACAAAGCCGAATGCCTCAACTCTGTGTTCGCCTCGAAATCCTAAGTCCCAAACCCATCTCTCTCTGTTCCCACCTTTCCCAGTCGAACACAAATGCTCCTGGACTCTGTGTCCTTCTCTCCTGACAAGGTGGAGGAGTTTTTGTCAAACCTCGACTGATTCTGCAACTGGACCAGACGGCATCAGCCCACGGGTCCTAAAATCCTGCTCTGCCGCTCTATCTCACCCTCTCTCTGTTCTTTTCACCCTATCTTTTGCTCAAGGTCATCTGCCAGCATCCTGGAAATCAGCTAACATTACCGCTTTACACAAAAAAGGTGCAAAAACAGATCCTTGCAACTACAGACCAATCAGCCTGCTCCCAATTATCAGCAAAGTCATGGAATCCATCATTGCTTCGGATATGAAATCTTTCCTCTTCTCCAATGGCTTGATCTCTGATCATCAATTTGGTTTCAGACCAGGTCACTCTACTCTGGACATGCTGCTTCTGCTGTCTCAACAATGGATGGAGGTCCTGAATGCCAAACAGGAAATCAGAGCTGTCTCCCTTGACATATCAAGGGCCTTTGATACGGTCTGGCACCCAGCTCTGCTCACCAAACTCTCCTCCTATGGTATCCATGGAAATCTCCATGCATGGCTTGCGGACTTCCTCTCTGGTCGTAGTCAACGTGTGGCCCTGAATGGATTTCTCTCATCTCCCCTTCCTGTTCAGGCTGGAGTTCCCCAAGGAAGTGTGCTGGGCCCTGTGCTTTTTCTGGTCTTTATCAATGATCTCTCTGACTCTCTGGAAAATCCTCTCTATCTCTTTGCTGATGACTCCACTCTCTGCCGCTCCATTCCTCTTCCCTCAGATAGGCAGTCTGCAGCCTCCTCACTCTCTGAAGACCTAGACAAAATCACAGACTGGTCAAACAAGTGGAACATGTCTTTCAATCCTGCCAAATCTCACTCTCTTACTATGTCTCTCCGGAAGAATCGACTGGACAACCCTCCCATCTACTTTCTCAACAATCCTCTCCAAGAAGTTCTGTCACTCAAGCTTTTGGGTCTCACTATCTGCCATGATCTTTCTTGGGAAAACCACATTTCCAAGCTGGCCTCCAAAGCCAGTCGCCGACTGGGCATCCTCCGTCGTGCGAAGTCCTTCCTCGGCACACCTGAGCTCCTCACCACATACAAGGCTTTCATCCGCAGCTCAATGGAATACTGTTCTCCCCTATGGGCTGGTGCTCCTGCCTCACACCTGGCTCGGCTTCACGCTGTTGAATCCAAAGCTTTCAAAATCATTGGAATCTCCCGCGATGAAGCTATCTCTGAGGGCCTTTCACTCACTCACCGCAGGCAGGTGGGTGGTCTTTCTGTCTTCTACCGACTCCTCTCCGGCCTTGCTCCCCCAGCTCTCTCTGTGCTCTGTCCCCCAAATATTCCTACAGGTCGCACAAGATCTGCCAGCAACCCTCTGATGGTTAAACTGCCGAAATCTCGGCTCTCTGCTCACCTTCACTCTTTCATTCCTCTTTTCTCCCGCCTGTGGAACAAACTCCCACACTCCCTTCAATCCCTCTCCTCCCTCCAGGTCTTTAAAACAGCTGTTCACCACCATCTCTTATCTTCCCCCATCCATAACCTTGATCTTTTCTACCCCCACTAATTCACCCCAGATCCACCTTTTTGAAATTCCAACTTATTTCCTGGAAATCCTGGCAGTATCCATATGTTTATACCTCTCCCACCCCCCCCCCCTTCACATGCCTCCCCCCCTTCACATGCCTCCCCCCTTCACATGCCTCCCCCCCAAAGCCCTCTCCCTCCCACAGATCTCTCGATGTCTCCATGTCTCTCGGTCCCTGCTCTCAAATGTTGTGTTTGTGTCCTTCCCCCTCTCTCCCCATCTTGTCTACCGCTCCCGATGTTATTTGTTTTATGTGTCTGTTTGTCTTTCTGTGTGATTAATTTTCGCTCTTTCACGAGCCTCGATCTTGTATACAAAAAAAAAAAAAAAAAAAAAAAAAAAAAAAAAAAGGGCCTCTCACTCACCCACCGCAGGCAGGTTGGTGGTCTTTCCGTCTTCTACCGACTCCTCTCTGGCCTTGCCCCCCCAGCTCTCTCTGGGCTCTGTCCCGCAAATATTCCTACAGGTCGCACAAGATCTGCCTGCAACCCTCTTTTGGTTAAACTGCAAAAATCAAGACTCTCTGCTCACCTTCACTCCTTCATTCCTCTTTTCTCCCGCCTCTGGAACAAACTCCCTCACCCTCTTCAATCCCACTCCACCCTCCAAGTCTTTAAAACAGCTGTTCACCACCATCTCTTATCTTCCCCCATCCAAAACCTTGATCTTTTCTACCCCTGCTAATTTCACCCCAATTCCACTTTTTGAAATACCAACTTCTGTCCTGGAAGTCCTTGGTGTCCTTGTGCTTTATACTTCTCCCTCCCCCCCCCCCCCCCTTCCCATGCCTCCTCCCCCCGGGCCCTCTCCCTTCCACACATCTCCCTGCTCTCGGATGTTGTGTTTGTGTGCTTCCCCTTTTCTCCCCATCTTGTCTTCCGCTCCCTCTTTTTGTGTATTTTGTTTGTCTGGTCGATTTGTTTGTGAAGTAAATGTTAGCTCTTTCACGAGCCTCGATTCAGTATACAAAAAAAAAAAAAAAAAAAAAAAAAATGTATATATATATATATATATATATATATATATATATATATATATATATATATATATATACATATATATATATATATATATATATATACATATATATATATACATATATATATATATATATATATACATATATATATATATATATATATACATATATATATATATATATATATACATATATATATATACATATATATATATATATATATATATATATATATATATATATATATATATATATATATATATTGTTGCAGTTTTAGAACCCACACTCTTGTAAATACGACATTATTAAAGGTTAAGGTTGCACCCCATAGTTAGGCCACAAGCAACACGTAGGCCACCATAGGACTTCAGTTATTTCATTAGTATGTGTTTAGATAAGGCCGTGTTTCCAATAGTTGAATCTGTGTTGTGTCAATCAAATAAGAAGTAGGCCCATCCGTCATTTTGCAACCTCCCTCTCCAAGCCACGCCATTACGCACCCTCCAGTCTGCCCTATGGCTCTCCCAAATTGGTACATGCCTCGGCCAGCAGCAGCTGCCTTAGCGCTCACTCAACGCCACCATAAGCCACGAGGTAAAGCCGGAAAAAGGGGGTGGAGCGCCAGGAAGAGGGTGTGGCCAAGTCACCCAGCCATCAAAGGCGGGGCCGGTAAGCCTTAACCAGCCAACCAGGGCTGAAGTGACATCACCGACAGGCGTGGCTTTGGGGCTCGCGGAGTGATCGCTTGGTCGAGTTATATAAGCGCGAACGCAAAGCCCTTTTACAGGACTGCGCATAGGAGTCGTGATTGCAAGAACACTTACTGCGTGAGAGAGCTCGCCTTGACTTACTTACTGGGAGAACGCGCGTTGCATTGAAAAAACTGACTGATGGGAGAGAGCGCTGATGGTGACAGAACTTACATGAGATTGATGCAGTGGCGCTGATGAAAGGAGGACCTTATCAAAGGAGTACATTGGAGAGTGGGCGTTTGGCGCCTTTGTATAGTGCACATATTACGTACACAGCGTACCAGCTTCCCCCCATTATATAAATTGTCCGGTCGCGGTCCACTATACGTGGAGCTGCCTGCCGGGTTTCGCCCGCTGGACCGGAGCCTGGACTGGAGCCTGGACGAGCCGGTGGCCATCAACCATCTACAATCCCCGTGTGAGTATGTATGTGAGACGGGCCCGTTTGTCCTGGGTATTAAGAATAAGACTGTTTAAGACTGCCCTGTGTGCTGCTTCTTCCTCTTCCTATCCTGTACATTCTTTTGTTTCCTCTTCTCCTTCTTGTAAATAATTAATAAACCAATCTTTGTTCTTCCTATTTTCTGAGTTTCCTCTTATTCAATCGCATCTGTCTTTTCTCTCATTGGGTAAACGTGGTACGATTAGAAACCGCTCAGAATCGGGTTTAGTCACATAGAAAATGCCGAGCGGATAGCAATCCGCGCTCCGAGCCATTAACAATCATATCCGTGGTTCGAGCGGGAATTATTCCCTCGTTTCCAGCCAGCGTTAGTAATTAGGTAGTAGTGAACCCCTAGGCCTAACAAACCCTACCTAACGCCACGCCGGGAAGGACAGTATAACTTCCAGGACTCGGGTCGGCCAGATAAAAGGACAAGGGGATTAACCCCCCCTTGATAAGGGGAGAGCTGACGACCGAGATCCGTAACAATATATACAGGGTGAGTCAAAAGTAGTGCCCGATTTCTGTTTATATATTGTTACGGATCGCGGTTTAGATGTTACTTTGGGCCGAGCGGATGGTCCAACCGCGACCGTTACAGGATCCCCAATTGGCCCGACTCCCCCAACGTTGACCAGATCGCACCACAGATATTCAATCGGGAAACCTCTAAAGCGACCGAAAGAGAAGGAAGAGAGAAGAAGACAGAGTACGGAGGAAGAACAGATTTATTATACACACACAAGCAAAAAGAAGGAGCGACCAAAGTTATTTACAAGTAATGGATGGAAGAAGCAGTCACACAGTGAATCGTTAACTTATACTATTCAATTTACTTAACCCCAGGACAACATTCAAGACAGACGACGTTCACACTTACACGGGGGAAATTGCAGGCAGGGATGGCGGAGGTGGGTTGCTGGAGAGGGAGGCAGGGTCAGGTCCCTGCAACCGGCAGGGCTGGAGGTAGCAGCTCCCAATTCTTCGCGTTTTTGGCGGGAAAACCCTCAGTCGCGTTGACGCTGCTGATGCTGTGGACGTCACGCACTGGCTCGCTCACACCTGCTCCTCTCCTTTTGGTGGAGCCGTCTCCCTCCTCTCAGCGCGTCTCTCCAACGCTTGTTTCCTCTCCAAGTATCTCTCCTTTTTGGTTTGGAGCGTCTCTCATCTCACAGCTCACAGCTCACAGCTCACAGCTCATCTCTCATGTCCTCTCTCATGTCATCTCCTGAAGCAGTCCCTTCCAGTCGCTTTTATTACTCGGGGCGGAATCAAGCCGCCGGCTGCGAGGGCACGCCTACCGGGTCGCTAACCGCGGTGCTGGTTGGCTGTTAGGGCTGTCCGATTCCTCCTTTGATCATGACGACGTGCCACGCCTGTGAGTTGGCGGCTCCTACCCCCCTCTTCTCCGAGATGAGCACATGGGCAATGGCGGCTTGCGGGATTGAACACCACTCGCACCGCTTTTGAAAGGAACTTTGGGGGAGCGGAGATGATTGGGGAAATTGAAAGGGGCCTACGCTTATTTCGTTTGATACAATGCAGAGTCAATCTAGTGGGAAACACATATTTAGCCTACATGGAATAAGGAAATAAACTATTTAAAAAGATATATCGTGGCCTGTGTGTAAGTTTCATGGAATTAACTAGGAGGACGGCTGCGACCATTATTTACATTACGAGGGTGTTACACACAACAAAACCATACTTTTCACATTCGTTACACTTTCTCCAAAATTGTTACACTTCTCCAAAACTGTTACACTTCTCAAATTCGTTACAATATATATATATATATATATATATATATATATATATATATATATATATATATATATATATATATATATATATATTGTTGCGGATATGGCATTTGGCCTCAATATCCGCTTGTAAATACTCCCCTATTTCCCCAATACTCCCCAACTATCCCCAATCCCCCATTCCCTAGTCCCATTGCCTGTAAATAACACTCTGTAGAACCGACCTTCCCCTTTTTCCCCCATTAAATGTCGTGCCCAGGTCCACCGCATCACACGTAGACAACTTTCGGACATCTTGCTAGTTATTCTTAGTCTATGTCAGTTAAGGACTCGTTTCCATTAATTCTGACTCTTCGTTGCACCAGAATGTGATTATATGGCACCAGTAGTGAGTTTAGGACCTTCCCATACCTCCTCCCATCTTCTTCCCCAAACAACAACAACTACAACAACAGAGGGGCGCGGCGCGGCGCAGGGGGAGTGTGCGTCCTCACACCGGCTCGGTTAGCCGCCATGACCATGCGCTCCACGGGGTTACCACGAAGGGGCTGGCTGTCAGCTCCTCGTCAAGGGCGGAGCCGGTAACCCCCCCGCACGCACCCAATGAGAAGCGACGTGCCGATTCCATCTGGGGCGGAGCTAACGAGCCGAGGGCGTGTCACTCCCCGCCGGATATACGCGGCGACTTACCGGATGTGACGTCAGATGCGCCTGAACTACGGAGAGCAGAGGAAGCCACCGCCACCCCCAGCGCGACGATACCTCCCCGCATCTTTGGACCGGACCGAACCGGGTCGATTCTGCCCTGAGCCCAGGTGCACCTGGAGCCATCGATCCTGCCTTTCCTTGCCATCAATCCCCGTGTGAGTCAGTTTTTGTCCCGTTTATCTGTCGTCTGTTGGGGTTAATATAAGAGTGTGTCTAAGTGCTTGTCTTTCTATGCTGTCCCTCTTGTAGTTGTAATCTAACCTTCCGCCATAATATAACCTCCTCCGGAGGTCTTGAGAACTGAACCCTTGGTGTCGTGTCATTTGAATCCCAGCCGTTGTGTCTTTTTCCTTCATTGACCTAGCGTAGCGCGACTCGTCAACGTTCGAGCATAATCTGGTAAACTGTGCAGACGTGGTCATACCAAACCGCTCGGTAAACTAACATCCACAACCGCGTCTGTAACAATATATATATACAGGGGGCTGCAAAAGTAGGTATACAGTAATGAAAAACAAAACGTGCGCACAAAACGTATTTTATTGATTATACAAGCATATCAATAATAACATATTGTTGCGGATATGAGGATGGCATTTTTTTTATTGTGTGTATTGGATTGTGGTAAACTGCTGTGTACCATTGGTTGGATATGGCCCCTCTTGCCTCCAGAGTTGTATAAAGGTAAAAAGGGCGTCTCGGTAATTAGTCCATAAAGCATACACGTCAGCCAATAATAGAATACCCCTGTTCGATAGCTTATATCTTATTATGTGTCTTAGGGTAAGGCTGTGTCTCCCATTAACTTAAATACTCCATTGTACCAAGTGAAATAAGAGTAGATCCCCTTTCATTTCATTCCAATGGCCAACTGCATTTTGGGCGGTTTTCTTCAACCACCATTGGCCACAAGGCAGGGTTGGGGAAGAAAGGCGTGTCTCCACCTCGTCATAGAGGGGAGGAGTGAGCCAGCCCCGAACAACCAACCGAGCACGAGGGGTTTGGTTTGAGAGGGCGGAGGAAGAGTGTTTGGGGGAGGTTTGCAAAGGTTGAGGGGCGGGGCCTATATAACCTGCCGGCGGGGTGTTCCCCAAGGAGTTGAGACAAGGAGGGAGGAGACAAGAGCTGGGTCATCAGAGAGTTGCGCTTTTACTGAGTCCAAAGAAAGAGCTGGGTCGTCAGAGAGTTGCGCTTTTACTGAGTCCAAAGAAAGAGCTGGGTCGTCAGAGAGTTGCGCTTTTACTGAGTCCAAAGAAAGAGCTGGGTCGTCAGAGAGTTGCGCTTTTACTGAGTCCAAAGAAAGAGCTGGGTCGCCAGAGCAGATGCGCTTTTACTGAGACAAGAAGCTCCGACCCGTGACTCCGCGCACACGACAGGCTCGGTGGCATCAGCAGCCGTCGAGGTCCAGCCCGACGTCCTGTGCGGGATCAAGCTCCAGCCAGCTCCGTGCCGTCCTCCCCCCCTCCAGCCACACACCTCCTTCCAGCAATCCACTCTGCAATTCCCCGCGTGAGTCAGTGTCTTTGTTTGTTCTGTCCTGGGTAGGTAATTAAGCTTGTATAAGGAATTCACTGTGTCACCTGCGTCTCATGTCCCTGTAAATAATCGTGACTGCTCCTTTTTGCTTGTGTGTAAATAATAATAAACCCCGTTACTCTTCTGTACGTCTTCTTCCTCTTTGCATTCGGTCGCTTTGGAGTTTTCCCGATTGAGTAGCTGTGGTGCGATACGGCCAACGTTGGGTGAATCGGGTTTAGTGGGGAACAACTGTTCGGCCGCGGTTACACCACCGCTCGGTCAAAATAACATCTAATCCGCGGACCGTAACAATATCAATAATAAACATATCAATAATAAACATATTAATCCCTCAAATGTTCAAACTGTTTGCCCCCGGCATTCACACACTCCACTAGTCGAGTGTGGACACCCATGCACACTCTGGCACAAAGATCTTTATCAGCATCAATTTCCTGGCAAGCCTCCCGTATGAACTGAATCATGGCATCAACAGAGCGTGGCTTGCGTGTGAAAACCCTGTCTTTTACACATCCCCAGAAAAAGAGGTCCATAGGGGTGAGATCCGGCGAACGGTAATATTATAATACTGGTAATACTGGTATAATCCTTACTGTATACCTACTTTTGTAGCCCCCTGTATATATATATATATATTGTAACGAATTTGAGAAAGTGTAAAGAATGTGAGAATTATGGTTTTGTTGTGTGTAACTGTCACCCTCCGTAATGTAAAGAAAGGTCGAAGCTCGTCCTCTTAGTTAATTCCATAAACCTACACACAGGGCACCATATATCCTTTTAAATAGTTAGTCCCTTATTCTATGTAGGTTAAGGATGTGTTTCCCAATAGTTTGACTCTTCATTGCACCGAATTAAATAAGAGTAGGTCCCTCCGACGCCCCATGGCATCTTCCAAGTGCCAGGTTTGCCAGGTTTGCTGCAATTGACTTATTTAGCCACTTTGCTGCATTTTTATCTCCCATCCACTTTGCTGCATTTGACTCCATTACGCACGAGGTAACCACGAAGAAGAAAGGCGGGTCTCCACCTCGTCATAGAGGGGAGGAGTGAGTCGGCCCCGCTCATCCAACCCAGAACGAGGGGTTTGGCTTGAGAGGGCGGAGAGAGAACGCTTGGGGGAGGTTCGCAAAGGTTGAAGGGTGGGGCCTATATAACGCGCAGTGGGACGCTCCCCACAGAGATGAGTTCTGAGTCCAAGAGATGCGCTGGAGATGAGCAGGTGTGACCAAGCCGCCGTGATACGTGCCGCGCTGCAGGAGAAACGGACCGAGGCAACGCAAGGAACGCGCGACGCAGCAGGCGGAGAAAGGAACTTCGCCCGCGCAGTTTGGGACCACGGGAGTTCGCACGACCGTGGCTCGGCTTCTTGACGGCAGTGCCTTCTGGCCCGACCGTGCCCAGGCCCTGCTGAACCTTCCTTGCCTCTCAAAGCCATTCATCTCCAAGCCATTCATTCCTGCCTGCATTCCCCGTGAAAGTGTGATCGTCCGTCTGTCTTTCACGTTGTCCTGGGGTATTAATTAAGCTTGTATAGGTAAGCTAATGATTTCACTGTGTCTCCTGCTCCTTTCCATTTCCCTGTATATAACCTTGACTGCTCTCTTTGCTTTGGCTTGTGTAAATAATTAATAAATCCTGTTATTCCTCTGTACTTCTTCTTCTTCTTCATTCTCGTTCGGTCGCTTTAGTGGTTTCAATATTGAGTGTACGTGGCGCGATTCGGCCAACGTTCAGGATCGGGTTTAGTGAAGGATAATGACTCGAACTTCGGGTTGCTAAAAACCGCTCGGCAACTAGACTATCCAAACCGGGGTTCGAGCGGAGACTAGACTTGTCTCCCTAGTCTGCGGAGGGACGGATAAAGGTATTCGGGATAAACCCTGGACCCATAACCCTGCGTTACAAGTGCCAGGAGTGGAGACGGTCAGCTTAACAAGACAAGGGACTAACCACCCCTTGCTAAGGGGGAAGAGTCGTACTCCGTATCTGTAACAATTGGTGCCTGGGAGTGAGATTCGAGGCCCAAACCAAATTTTTTATAACATCAAAAAATTTGGTCGAAATTACGAGCGGCCAAAATTTTGTTTAACATCCCAAATTGAGTCGTGCCATGGACAATCAAGGCGATCGAATGCAGGTGGGTGAGCTAGAAGAGGGGTTAGGGGTAACCCAGGACCACAGGGAAGAAATGGAGGAGAGCAATGAGGAGGTGGTTGAGGGAGTATCAGGCGCACAAAATGGCGCCCTCGCGCACGTGGTTGCAGAGGCACAAAACGGCGGCGCTGCGGCAGCCGAGTCCGCAGCGCTGGGGAAATTGGACCTCTTCGCGGTGCAGATGATGGGGTATATGAAGAAAATGGCTGAAAAATCCAGCAGGGACATGGACAATAAATTTGAGGGTTTAGACAAGAAATTTGAGGGTTTAGACAAGAAATTTGAGGGGTTGGACAATAAATTTGAGGGTTTAGACAATAAATTTGAGGGGTTGGACAATAAATTTGAGGGTTTAGACAAGAAATTTGAGGGTAAATATGAGGGGTTAGACAATAATTTAAAGGGGTTAGACAATAATTTAAAGGGGTTGGACAATAAATTTGAAGGGTTAGACAACGGGATAAAAGAGGTGAAGAATGGGTTAACGGGGTTGGAAAATAGAATGGCTGCCCAGGAGAACCAGATGGAAGGAATGAAGAATGGGTTAATGGGGTTGGAAAATACAATGGACGACAAATTGCGGGAAGTAGGGGAGCAATCCGCCCGGGAAATCAAACGGATGGGGAACCAGATAGAGGAGGTGAAAATCGGGTTGGAAAGTAAACTGGATGCTTAGAGGGATGAATTGGGACAGATGAGGGCGGCATCTACTAAAGAGATGGAGGTGATGGGGGAGGAAATAAGACGAGGTGTAAGCGAGGAGGTCTCGGGGGTACGCGAGGAGGTAAAGCGAGGTGAGAAGCATATGGAGAAAGAGGTGAGGAATAATACGGCTAGGTTACAGGGGGGCATAGAGGGTCTGACGAGGGGAGTAGAACAGCTGACAGTGGGACAAAAGGAACTAGTGGATCAAGTAGAAAAGAACACTGCAATAATCGGGGGGTTAAAGGCGACTCAGAAGGAAATAAAGAACGAACTCATAGCGACAAAGAAGGAATGTCGGATGGTACATGAGGGGTTGACAAAGAGGTTGGACGAGGTGACAGAGGCAATGGAGACAAAAGACCGGGAGGTGAGGACGCACATAGAAACGGTTAAGGTGGCGTTAGAGGAAGAGATAGAGGGGGCGCACCGGGAAATGAAGGAGGTAAAGGAAAAATTAGAGGAGGTGGAAGAGGGGGTGAGTGAAATTAAGAAGAGACGGAGGGAAACTAAGAAGGAGATAAAGGAGGAAGTAATGGAATACGTACAAGGTCTGTGCTCAAATCATGATTGTGTGCTCACTAACCAAATAAAGAGTTTGCAGGTGGCAGAGGAGGTGCGACGACGAGGTACCGAGGTGAGTGGCGATATACTCGGAAATGTATATGGTGTGAGGGGAGATCCAGTCGGCTTGGGGGGTGGTGTAGACCCGGGTGTTCGTGAGGGACCAATGGTGAGGTGTATGACTGGTCCGGAGGGTGTGAATAAAGGAGGTGTGCAAGGAGGTCTGGCTATGGGAAGTGAGGGGGGTGCTGGTGAGCAAGGGTGTGTGGGTATGGAGTGGGTAGCGGGTTGCGGAAGGGCGACCCAGGCATCGACACCAAGAGGGGTAGTGTTTGGAGGGACGGGGGATGCGCGGGAGCCACCCCGGGAGTAGCGTACTGTGGGAGCCCGAACGGTTTGGTCCCGCGTTGATCCCACAAGGAGTGACGCGTGGGGTCCAGCCTTCGGGCACCCACAAGGTCCCACTCGCGCCGTATGACGGCAAGAGTGATTTGAGGGCGTACCTGGCGCAGTTTGAGTACGTGTGCCGAGGCAATGGTTGGAATCCGGACGAAGGTGGAGTACACCTTGTGGGGGCACTGCGCGGTGCGGTGGCGGAGGTGCTGACAGCTTTACCACCGGGTGCTCTCACCCTGTCAGCTCTCCGCGTGGCCTTAATTAATCGTTGTGGTATTGAGCAGCAAAGCGAGCTTGTTAAAGCGCAGCTTGCGCAGCAAAAACGCAAGCCCCAGGAGACCATCGGGGAGCTTGCCCACGACATTCGCCGCGCGGTAGGGATTGCACACGCGGACATGGCGGCGATTTCCCAGGAAAGCCTGGCGCTGGATCACTTTATCCAGGCCCTTCCGGATCTGGAGCTCCGACAACAGCTCGCCATGCGGCGCCCGCAGACCATGAGTCAGGCGGCCGACGCTGTGGCCCGTTGGGAAGCAGCGAGGCCCCTGGCACGGGGGGGGGGGGCGAGCGCCACGCCGTGGTGGTGCGTCAGGTAGGGCCCGTGATGGGGGTCGCCCCCCCTAGGGGGCCCACCCCCGACGGGGGCCCTGACCTGGAGAGCATGGTTCGGAAGCTGGTGGATCGGCGCCTAGCGGGACATGGACCATGGCAGGCGGCTCCAGTGGTGGCACCCGGTAGTCCACGACAGAGTACCCCAATTCGGACGTACAGGGGGGGAAATTTGGAATACTGGAGGCAAGCACCTTACCAGGTGAGGTGCTATAATTGTGCTCGGATGGGTCACCGAACGTGGGAGTGCACGGCTCCGCGCCGGGACATTCCCCGCCAGCCGATGCCCTCAACTCCGCCCCGTATCGATCGGCCTAGCCGACCTCAGACACCCCCCCCCCCCCCCCCCCGCCAGGACCCGGGAAACTAGGACATGCCGGGCATGCAGGGCGGTGTTCGGCAGTAGGGGATGGAGAGGAGCCCTCATTGATGCGACAGGTCATTCATTGTGGCCAAATTGGAACAGGTAGTTTGACAATTCGGTGCAAAATTGCCGGCGTGGGGGTAGACGCCGTGGTGGACACGGGAGCCAGCGCCACGATCATCAGCCCCGTGATCCTTAATTCGAGTGCAGACGGCTGGGGTAAAATCCAGCATCTGGAAAATCATAGTTTGCAGTTGGCTACCGGGGCAACGGCCCCGATCATAGGGCGTGGTTTTGTGACCCTCAAGTTGGGATCGGTAAAGAAGGAGATAGAGGTTTGGGTGGCGGAGGTGTGCGACCCATGCTTAATAGGGTTGGATTTGTTGACTGCCAGCGGTTGTAAAATCGACTTGTGCCGGGGGACCCTGCGATGGGGAGTGGAAGAGCTACCATTGGAGGGGGTGAGCACGGCCGAGAGGGTGGAGCTGGAGGCTCCTGAGGCGGTGACCATCCCTCCGGGGGCCGAGGCCAATAGTGCCGGCCCGATGGTCAGCTCACCCGACATGGCAGGAGGCCTGCGACCTGGTCGAACCGGTGGCAGCACGATCCATACCTGGTTTAATCGTGGGCCGCACCCTCGTAAAAACGGACGGGCCGGTGGTGGCCGTCCGAGTAATTAACATTAGCACAGAACCACGCACTAAAGTGAGGGGCACGAAGGTAGCTGGCTGCACCCCAGTTAGCGAAGTCGCATCAGTGAGGGGCGAGAACGTCCAGCCGAGCCGGCCCCAGGGGGAGCCTTCAATAAGTTCTAGGAATTGGCCCGATCCCATTTGCGAGATGGTAAATCGTAGTAGCGTAGAGTTGGGAGGTACCCAGAGGGAGGCCTTACACAAACTGGTTGGGTCCCATTTGGACCTCTTCTCCTTGTCCACCGAGGATATTGGACGTACGGGCCTGGTGAAACATCAGATCCACACCGGTGAGGCCCGGCCTATTCGTCAGGCCGCCCGACGGCTCCCTTGGAGCAAGAGGGTGGAAGCTGACGAGCAGGTTGAAAAAATGCTCGACGCAGGCGTGATCGAACCCTCGGGAAGTCCTTGGATGTCACCTGTTGTGCTGGTCAAAAAGAAAGATGGGACCACGTGGTTCTGCGTGGACTATCGCCAGCTAAAACAACGTGACACTCAAGGACTCATATCCCCTGCCAAGAATTGATGACACCCTCGATGCCGTTGCGGGCTCAAATTGTTTTCAACTTTAGACCTCAAGAGTGGGTATTGGCAGGTGGAGATGGATCGGGAAGGGAAGGAGAAAACGGCATTTTCCACAGGTAAGGGGCTGTATCAGTTCACTGTGATGCCGTTTGGTTTGTGTAACGCCCCCACCACCTTTGAGAGATTGATGGAACATGTACTAGGCGGCATGCCATGGCAATCATGCCTGGTATACCTGGATGACGTCCTAGTACATGCCAAAACGTTCCCCCAGGCAGTAGCTAATTTGGACCAGGTGTTCGGGTGCCTCAGACAGGCAGGGTTGAAGCTGAACCCGAGTAAGTGCACCTTGTTTGCAAGAGAGGTGGCCTATCTAGGTCACGTGATCGGCCGCGAGGGGGTAAAAACGGACCCAGACAAAATTAAAGCGGTAGAGGAGTGGCCCGCACCACGTACCATCAAGGAGGTGCGGGGATTTTTGGGACTCTGCTCCTACTACCGGCGTTTTGTGGCGAAATTTGCGGAGTTGGCCGTCCCCTCCACCGGCTTATGGAGAAGGGGACGCGATTTAATTGGACAAGGGAGTGCTACGAGGCCTTCCAAAAATTGAAGGGGTGTTTAACATCCGCACCCCTTCTAGCTTACCCCACTAGCGACGGGACATTTTCCCTGGACACGGATGCGAGCCAGGAAGGATTGGGCGCAGTTTTGTCTCAGACACAGGAGGGCGTGGAGAGAGTGATTGGTTATTATAGTCGGGCCTTAAGTAGGCCCGAGCGAAATTATTGTGTTACTCGCAAAGAGTTATTGGCTATGCTGGCTGCCATGAACCATTTCCACCCGAACCTGTATGGGCGGAAATTTTCGGTTCAAACTGACCAGTCCTCCTTGCAATGGCTCCTTCGGTTCAAGGAACCGGAGGGCCAAATTGCAAGGTGGTTGGAAAAGTTGCAGCAGTACGATTTTGATGTGACCCATAGGGCCGGGAAGGCCCATGGTAATGCAGACGCACTCTCTCGGCGTCCTTGTCTGGGGGAAAACTGCAAATTTTGTGCGAGACACGAGGAGAGGGAGCAATTGGGTGATTCTGCCCCGATTCTCGTCGTCCGGGCAACCCGGGTGAGAGGGCCAATTTTGCCACTAACCGCGGACGAGGAATTTGGAAATTTGGCATGGAGCACGGCCCATCAGGAGGATCCCGTTCTGGGGCCGGTGTTCAAATGGGTCAAATTGGGGCAAAGACCAAAGGGGGAAGAGGTCACCCCCCTCGGGGCACAAACAAAGGCGTATTGGGCTCAGTGGCAGACCCTGGAATTGAAAGGCAACATCTTGTATTGCAAGTGGGTGGAGGTTCCCTCTGATAGAACTTCCTGGCTGGTGATAGTCCCTTACAAATTTAAGAACGTCATATTACAACAGGTGCATGGTACCCGCTTCGGCGGCCATTTTGGCAGGACAAAGACAACATCTCGGGTCCGCCGGCGGTTCTATTGGGTGAATATGGAGCGCGACATACAGGACTGGTGTCGGAGATGCGACACCTATTCTGCCAAAAAGGGACCAGCACGGAGGAGGAGGGCCCCCCTTCAATTACACCAGGTGGGGGCCCCCCTTGAGTGGGTGGCTATGGATATTCTAGGACCGCTGCCCCGCACCTGCCAAGGTAATAAGTACATCCTTGTTGTAATGGACTATTTCACCAAGTGGCCGGAGGCCTACTCCCTCCCCAACCAAGAAGCCGGGGTTGTAGCGCAGGCCTTCGTGGAAGGATTTGTATGTCGGCACGGGATTCCACAGGAGCTGCACACCGATCAGGGTCGAAATTTTGAAAGTCAATTGCTAAAAGATGTGTGCAGACTCCTGTCAATTCGAAAAACCAGGACCACGCCCTTGCGGCCACAATCTGACGGGATGGTGGAACGGTTCAACAGAACATTGATACAACAACTAGCATTGTTCACCACCACCCATCAGGATGACTGGGACGAACATCTCCCGTACTTGTTGATGGCCTACCGAACTAGCCAGCACGGAGCCACCGCATGCAGTCCAGCATTGTTTATCTATGGGCGGGAGTTGCGGGCTCCCGCCGACTTGCTATGCGGTCCCGTGCCAGACACAACGGATACACCGCCGAGGGAGGGTTACGCACGTCACTTGGAGGAAGGCATGGAGCGGGTCCATGCCTTTGCCCGCCGCCAGCTCCATCTGGCGGGGGCCAAGATGAAGCGCAGGTACGACGACCGGAGCCAGGGGATTCAGTACGCTCTGGGGATGAAGATTTGGTTCTTTAATCCCCGGAGGCGGAAGGGCAGGTGCCCAAAACTCACCTCCCGCTGGCAAGGCCCGGGAGTCGTCCTGTCGCAAGTCTGTGACATGGTCGTTAAGATCAAGATGGGGCCACGGGCCCTCCCTCGGATCGTCCATGCCAACCAGATAAGACCTTATGCCGGCGAGCAGGCGCCCTCGTGGATCGCCTCGGCTCTAGATGCCGAGGCAGGACCCAGTACCTCTTGCGACGGGGGCTCGTAGCGTCAGAGGACTGGGGGAGGATGGTAGTGAGAGATGCCCGATGTGGTGGGATGGCAACTCTGCCATCCCTCACAGACGGGGGCAAAGGAGTACTAGTTTTATGGGGTTTGGCAGTGAAAACTATCCCAGGAGGGTTAGGATATCGTGTGTAGGGACCTAGAGATTGACAATAGGTAACGTTAAGGTTAGGTAGCAACATTGAACCGGTAGTGGGGACATAGAGAGGGTAGTTGGATGATAATGACGGGGGAGCGCAATAGTTTAAAGGGGCGACTGGGAAGCGCAAGTTCCAGAGGGGAGTAGTTCGATGAGATGATGCCGTGTGTGTAAAGATCGAAAGTGTATTGAGCAAGGTATGAGTAAATGATTGTGATTGTGGGTTGTATTGAGATTGCACAGGTGTGCAACTGAACAGGTGTATGGAGCAGTGTGTGAGTGAGTGATGGTGATGTGTGCTGTGTGCTGTGTTGACCAAATGGTCCAGGAAGGAAGGAGGGTGCAGGTGGCACCAGGTGAGATTGCACAGGTGTGCAACTGCAGGTGTATGGAGAATGGTTGTGGGGAATATATGGAGTATGGAATGGATGGTCGTGGACTGAGTATGGTGAAAACTGTGGAGTGGAGTGGATGGTGCGAAGGTGTGGATGGGGGAAAGGAGGATGGACCCCCATCACGAATACCCGGGGAGGGTAGTGTAAGTGTTAGGTAGAGGGTACAGGTAAATTGTGGTTGGATATTGGCATCTGTGGTGCGTGTGGAAGAATGGAGTTTGGATGGGTGCATTAGTGTTGTGGAAATGGCTGGGCGTGTAGCCTGTTAGTATGTGTAGTTCATTGGGCACTCCACCACTGTGAGGATGTCGGCCAGGTGAGGCCGCAGGTGGGCTCTGGAAGCCGGTAGAGTTGTGGATGGGGCCCGAGGATCCGGAGGACGGACCCGGGTAGCCCAGTGCCAGAGGGCACCGAGGGGTGACAGAGCCAGGAGGGGGCCTTCCCCAGTTAGATAGGTTAGGGTGAGGAGCTAGGTAAGCTCGGGTGGCAACTACAGTGGTGGAGGTGTGCAGGTGGGTAGACCTGCTGGGAGAGCTACACGACTCAGCCCGGAAATTGTGCAAGGGCACCGGGAGATGAATCGGGGGAGTGAGACCCCAAATTGAGAAGCACCACAGTTTGGTCAATGGGAATTGGTTTTTAGAACCCATAGTGTAAGTTGGCCAATGGATAGGCAGGGAAAGACCCCGGGTAGTGTAAAGTCTGTTAAAGTCTTTTAGGAAGTAGTTAGGATTAAGAATCTCCTCGCACCATCTACATCCACTCACCTGAGGTGACAAAGCTCCACACCATGCCGGGGTTTGTCGGTTTTTGTTATTTTTGTTGTGCAAATGTCTGGAATGTGAGACGCATCATGACGTGGGTGTGACATTGTGCTTTGTTGTTCCATCTCTCCCTCCTTATGAGGATTGATGATTAATTGGTGATGGCAAATTTGGTTAGAGGGATTGTGGTGACGAATTTGGTATCGGGGAAATATGGGGGAGACGTGACAGTAGTGACGAATTTGTAAATGTGTAGGTTTTTGTAAATATGGGGAGGGGCAAGGGGGGGTAGTGTAAGTCACATGTGGGGGGCGTACGGTAGATAAGACCTTATGCCGGCGAGCAGGCGCCCTCATGGATCGCCTCGGCTCTAGATGCCGAGGCAGGACCGAGGACTGGGGGAGGACGGGGTTAGGCATCATCAGTTTTAGCCCGATTAGGTAGAGGGTACCACTGTGAGGGCTATCCTAATTGGGCTATCCTAACCCTTCGGGCATCTCCCGGTGCCCTTGCATAAAACGGGCTAAAACGGGTTAATCGGGCTAAAACTGGTTAATCGGGCTAAAACTGATGATTCGGGCTAAAACGGGTTAATCGGGCTAAAACTGATTAATCGGGCTAAAACTGATGATTCAGGCTAAAACTGATTAATTGGGCTAAAACTGGTTAATCGGGCTAAAACTGGTTAATCGGGCTAAAACTGATTAATTGGGCTAAAATTGATTAATTGGGCTAAAACTGGTCAATCGGGCTAAAACTGATTAATTGGGCTAAAACGGGTTAATCGGGCTAAAACGGATTAATCGGGTAAAACTGATTAATCGGGCTAAAACTGATTAATTGGGCTAAAACTGATGATTCGGGCTAAAACGGATTAATCGGGCTAAAACTGATGATTCGGGCTAAAAGTGATTAATTGGGCTAAAACGGGTTAATCGGGCTAAAACTGATTAATCGGGTAAAACTGGTTAATCGGGCTAAAACGGGTTAATCGGGCTAAAACTGATGATTCGGGCTAAAACTAATTAATTGGGCTAAAACGGGTTAATCGGGCTAAAACTGGTTAATCGGGCTAAAACTGATGATTCGGGCTAAAACTGATGATTCGGGCTAAAAGTGATTAATTGGGCTAAAACGGGTTAATCGGGCTAAAACTGATTAATCGGGTAAAACTGGTTAATCGGGCTAAAACGGGTTAATCGGGCTAAAACTGATGATTCGGGCTAAAACGGATTAATCGGGCTAAAACTGATGATTCGGGCTAAAATGGGTTAATCGGGTAAAACTGATTAATCGGGCTAAAACTGATGATTCGGGCTAAAACTAATTAATCGGGCTAAAACTGGTTAATCGGGCTAAAACTGATGATTCGGGCTAAAACTGATGATTCGGGCTAAAACTGATGATTCGGGCTAAAACTGATGATTCGGGCTAAAACTGATTAATTGGGCTAAAACTGATTAATTGGGCTAAAACGGGTTAATCGGGCTAAAACGGGTTAATCGGGCTAAAACTGATGATTCGGGCTAAAACTGATGATTCGGGCTAAAACTGATGATTCGGGCTAAAACGGGTTAATCGGGTAAAACGGATTAATCGGGCTAAAACTGATGATTCGGGCTAAAACGGGTTAATCGGGTAAAACTGATTAATCGGGCCAAAACTGATGATTCGGGCTAAAACTGATTAATTGGGCTAAAACGGGTTAATCGCGTAAAACGGATTAATCGGGCTAAAACTGATGATTCGGGCTAAAACGGGTTAATCAGGCGAAAACTGATTAATCGGATAAAACGGATTAATCGGGCTAAAACTGATTAATCGGGTAAAACGGATTAATCGGGCTAAAACTGATTAATCGGGCTAAAACTGATTAATCGGGCTAAAACTGATTAATTGGGCTAAAATTGGTTAATCGGGCTAAAACGGATGAATCGGGCGAAAACTGATTAATTGGGCTAAAATGGATTAATCGGGTAAAACTGATTAATCGGGCTAAAACGGGTTAATCGGGTAAAACTGATTAATCGGGCTAAAACTGATGATTCGGGTAAAACTGATTAATTGGGCTAAAACTGGTTAATCTGGCTAAAACTGGTTAATCGGGCTAAAACGGGTTAATCGGGCTAAAACGGGTTAATCGGGATAAAACGGGTTAATCGGGCTAAAACGGATGATTCGGGCTAAAACTGATGATTCGGGCTAAAACTGATTAATTGGGCTAAAATGGGTTAATCGGGCTAAAACTGATGATTCGGGCTAAAACTGATGATTCGGGCTAAAACTGATTAACAGGGCTAAAACGGGTTAATCGGACTAAAACGGGTTAATCGGGCTAAAACGGGTTAATCGGGCTAAAACGCGTTAATCGGGCTAAAACGGGTTAATCGGGCTAAAATGGGTTCATCGGGCTAAAACTGGTTAATCGGGCTAAAACGGGTTAATCGGGCTAAAACGGGTTAATCGGGCTAAAACAGGTTAATCGGGCTAAAACTGATGATTCGGGCTAAAACTGATGATTCGGGCTAAAACGGGTTAATCAGGTAAAACTGATGATTCGGGCTAAAACTGATTCGGGCTAAAACTGATGATTCGGGCTAAAACTGATCAATTGGGCTAAAACGGGTTAATCGGGCTGAATCTGATGATTCGGGCTAAAACTTCTCCCGACCCGGATCTCAGCCAATGGAGTATCTTCTCTTCTAGACTTGGTTATGACTAACTTCCCTGCTAATGTCTGCTGCTCTTCTTCTGCTCCAATCGGTTCTTCTGATCATGTGCTTGTCAAAGTGGACATCTCTCTGGCCATTCTCAGAGAGCCTCCTCAGCGTCGCCGAGTCTGGCATTTCACTCAGGCCGACTGGGACGGTCTTCAAGCAGCCATCAATCGTCTGGATTGGTCTCCCATCTCCACTGCCTCTGACATCAATTCTTCCTGGGAATTCTTCCAAAGCAAACTGATCTCTCTCATGCACAGATTTATCCCATCTCGCCTTCAGTTGTCTTACCCTTCCTCCCCGTCCATGGTACACTGAATCTTGTGGTGAGGCAGTTGCCCTGAAACAACTTGCCTTTGCCTCTTGGAAGGCTAATCCAACTGAAGGAAATCTCAGTTCCTTCCACCAAGCTCGGAACAAGTGTGTGTCTACCCTCAGGAGTGCCAGGAAGCACTATCTCTCCTCACTCAAGAATGAACTCTCAAACCTGTCTCCTTCCTCCAAATCCTGGTGGCGTCTGGTCAAATCCGTTTCTGGTGTTTGTTCCCCCTCCATCCCCTCCCTTACCTCAAATGGCCACACAGTTGACATCGCACGTGACAAAGCCGAATGCCTCAACTCTGTGTTTGCCTCAAAATCCTTAGTCCCAAACCCATCTCTCTCTGTTCCCACCTTTCCCAGTCGAACCAAACTGCTCCTGGACTCTGTGACCTTCTCTCCTAACAAGGTGGAGGAGTTTTTGTCAAACCTCGACTCTGATTCTGCAACTGGACCAGATGGCATCAGCCCACGGGTCCTAAAATCCTGCTCTGCCGCTCTATCTCACCCTCTCTCTGTTCTTTTCACCCTATCCTTTGCTCAAGGTCATCTGCCAGCATCCTGGAAATCAGCAAACATTACCGCTTTACACAAAAAAGGTGCAAAAACAGATCCTTGCAACTACAGACCAATCAGCCTGCTCCCAATTATCAGCAAAGTCATGGAATCCATCATTGCTTCGGATATGAAATCTTTCCTCTTCTCCAATGGCTTGATCTCTGATCATCAATTTGGTTTCAGACCAGGTCACTCTACTCTGGACATGCTGCTTCTGCTGTCTCAACAATGGATGGAGGTCCTCAATGCCAAACAGGAAATCAGAGCTGTCTCCCTTGACATATCACGTGCCTTCGATACGGTCTGGCACCCAGCTCTGCTCACCAAACTCTCCTCCTATGGTATCCATGGAAATCTCCATGCATGGCTTGCGGACTTCCTCTCTGGTCGTAGTCAACGTGTGGCCCTGAATGGATTTCTCTCATCTCCCCTTCCCGTTCAGGCTGGAGTTCCCCAAGGCAGTGTGCTGGGCCCTGTGCTTTTTCTGGTCTTTATCAATGATCTCTCCGACTCTCTGGAAAATCCTCTGTATCTCTTTGCTGATGACTCCACTCTCTGCCGCTCCATTCCTCTTCCCTCAGATTCACAGTCTGCAGCCTCCTCACTCTCTGAAGACCTGGACAAAATCACAGACTGGTCAAACATGTGGAACATGTCTTTCAATCCTGACAAATCTCACACTCTTACTATGTCTCTCCAAAAAGATCGACTGGACAACCCTCCCATCTACTTTCTCAACAATCCTCTCCAAGAAGTTCTGTCGCTCAAGCTTTTGGGTCTCACCATCTGCCATGATCTTTCTTGGGAAAACCACATTTCCAAGCTGGCCTCCAAAGCCAGTCGCCGACTGGGCATCCTCCGTCGTGCGAAGTCCTTCCTAGGCACACCTGAGCTCCTCACCACATACAAGGCTTTCATCCGCAGCTCAATGGAATACTGTTCTCCCCTATGGGCTGGTGCTCCTGCCTCACACCTGGCTCGGCTTCACGCTGTTGAATCCAAAGCTTTCAGAATCATTGGAATCTCCCGCGATGAAGCTATCTCTGAGGGCTTTTCACTCACTCACCGCAGGCAGGTAGGTGGTCTTTCTGTCTTCTACCGACTCCTCTCCGGCCTTGCTCCCCCAGCTCTCTGTCCCCCAAATATTCCTACAGGTCGCACAAGGTCTGCCAGCCACCCTCTGATGGTTAAACTGCCGAAATCTCGGCTCTCTGCTCACCTTCACTCTTTCATTCCTCTTTTCTCCCGCCTCTGGAACAAACTCCCACACTCACTTGAATCACACTCCTCCCTCCAGGTCTTCAAAACAGCTGTTCACCACCATCTCTTATCTTCCCCCATCCAAAACCTTGATCTTTTCTACCCCCACTAATTCACCCCAGATCCACCTTGTTTGAAATTCCAACTTCTTTCCTGGAAGTCTTGGCAGTGTCCATATGTTTTATACCTCTCCCACCCCCCACCCCCTTCCCATGCCTCCCCCCCAAAGCCCTCTCCCTCCCACAGTTCTCTCGATGTCTCCATGTCTCTCGGTCCCTGCTCTCAAATGTTGTGTTTGTGTCCTTCCCCCTCTCTCCCCATCTTGTCTACCGCTCCCGATGTTATTTGTTTTGTGTGTCTGTTTGTCTTTCTGTGTGATTAATGTTCGCTCTTTCACGAGCCTCGATCTTGTATACAAAAAAAAACAAAAAAAAAAAACTGATGATTCGGCTAAAACTGATGATTCGGCTAAAACTGATGATTCGGCTAAAACTGATTAATCGGGCTAAAACGTGTTAATCGGGCTAAAACGGGTTAATCAGGCTAAAACGGGTTAATCGGGCTAAAACGGGTTAATCGGGCTAAAACTGATGATTCGGGCTAAAACTGATGATTCGGGCTAAAACTGATTAATTGGGCTAAAACGGGTTAATCGGGCTAAAACGGGTTAATCGGGCTAAAACTGATGATTCGGGCTAAAACGGGTTAATCGGGCTAAAACGGGTTAATCGGGCTAAAACGGGTTAATTGGGCTAAAACTGATGATTCGGGCTAAAACCGATTAATTGGGCTAAAACGGGTTAATCGGGCTAAAACTGATGATTCGGGCTAAAACTGATGATTCGGGCTAAAACTGATTAATTGGGCTAAAACGGGTTAATCGGGCTAAAACTGATGATTCGGGCTAAAACTGGTGTTGAAAACCACTTTCCGCACTTGAGCTCGTGTTGCAGAACAACTTTCCGCACTTGTGCTGGCATTGAATACCACTTTTTGCACTTGCGTTAGTGTTGCAAAACCACTTTCCACACTTGTGCTGGTGTTGAATACCACTTTCCGCACTTGAGCTAGTGTTGCAGAAGCACTTTCGCACTTGCGCTCATGTTGAAAACCATGCACTACACTTGTGCCTGTGTTGCAAAACTTCTCTGCACTTGAGCTAGTGTTACAAAACCACTTTCCACACTTGCGCTCGTGTTGAAAACCACATTCTGCACTTGTGCCTGTGTTGCAAAACAACTTTTCGCACTTTGGTTAGTGTTGAAAACCACTTTTTGCAATTGTGTTGGTGTTGAAAACCACTTTCCACACCTGTGTTAGTGTTGCAAACCACTTATCGCACTTGTGCTTCAAGACTTCAAGGACATTGCTTTAAGCAAATGGAAAACTCCTTTGTTATAAGCAAATAGAAATGGAAAAACTCCTTTGTTATACGCAAATAGAAATGGAAAACTCCTTTGTTATAAGCAAATAGAAAAGGAAAACTCCTTTGTTATACGCAAATAGAAATGGAAAACTCCTTTGTTATAAGCAAATAGAAAAGGAAAACTCCTTTGTTTTAGCAAATATAAATGGAAAAACGCCTTTGTTATAAGCAAATATAAATGGAAAAACTCCTTTGTTATACGCAAATAGAAATGGAAAACTCCTTTGTGATAAGCAAATAGAAAAGGAAAACTCCTTTGTTATAAGCAAATAGAAATGGAAAAACTCCTTTGTTATACGCAAATAGAAAAGGAAAACTCCTTTGTTATACGCAAATAGAAATGGAAAACTCCTTTGTTATAAGCAAATAGAAAAGGAAAACTCCTTTGTTTTTAGAAAATATAAATGGAAAAACGCCTTTGTTATAAGCAAATAGAAATGGAAAACTCCTTTGTTATAAGCAAATAGAAAAGGAAAACTCCTTTGTTTTTATCAAATATAATTGGAAAAACTCCTTTGTGATAAGCAAATAGAAAAGGAAAACTCCTTTGTTATAAGCAAATAGAAATGGAAATACTCCTTTGTTATACGCAAATAGAAATGGAAAACTCCTTTGTTATAAGCAAATAGAAATGGAAAAACTCCTTTGTTATACGCAAATAGAAATGGAAAACTCCTTTGTTATAAGCAAATAGAAAAGGAAAACTCCTTTGTTTTTAGAAAATATAAATGAAAAAACGCCTTTGTTATACGCAAATAGAAATGGAAAACTCCTTTGTGATAAGCAAATATAAATGGAAAAACTCCTTTGTTATACGCAAATAGAAATGGAAAACTCCTTTGTGATAAGCAAATAGAAAAGGAAAACTCCTTTGTTATAAGCAAATAGAAATGGAAAAACTCCTTTGTTATACGCAAATAGAAAAGGAAAACTCCTTTGTTATAAGCAAATAGAAATGGAAAAACTCCTTTGTTATATGCAAATAGAAATGGAAAACTCCTTTGTTATAAGCAAATAGAAAAGGAAAACTCCTTTGTTATACGCAAATAGAAATGGAAAACTCCTTTGTTATAAGCAAATAGAAAAGGAAAACTCCTTTGTTTTTAGCAAATATAAATGGAAAAACGCCTTTGTTATAAGCAAATATAAATGGAAAACTCCTTTGTTATAAGCAAATATAAATGGAAAACTCCTTTGTTTTTAGAAAATATAAATGGAAAAACGCCTTTGTTTTTAGAAAATATAAATGGAAAAACGCCTTTGTTATAAGCAAATAGAAAAGGAAAAATTCCTTTGTTATAAGCAAATAGAAATGGAAAAACTCCTTTGTTTTTAGCAAATAGAAATGGAAAACTCCTTTGTTATAAGCAAATAGAAAAGGAAAACTCCTTTGTTTTTAGCAAATATAAATGGAAAACTCCTTTGTTATAAGCAAATATAAATGGAAAACTCCTTTGTTATAAGCAAATATAAATGGAAAACTCCTTTGTTTTTAGAAAATATAAATGGAAAAACACCTTTGTTATAAGCAAATAGAAAAGGAAAATTCCTTTGTTATAAGCAAATAGAAATGGAAAAACTCCTTTGTTATAAGCAAATAGAAATAGAAATGGAAAACTCCTTTGTTATAAGCAAATAGAAAAGGAAAAATTCCTTTGTTATAAGCAAATATAAATGGAAAAATTCCTTTGTTATAAGCAAATAGAAATGGAAAAACTCCTTTGTTATAAGCAAATAGAAATGGAAAACTCCTTTGTTATAAGCAAATAGAAATGGAAAACTCCTTTGTTATAAGCAAATAGAAATGGAAAATTCCTTTGTTATAAGCAAATAGAAATGGAAAAACTCTTGTTATAAGCAAATAGAAATGGAAAACTCCTTTGTTATAAGCAAATAGAAAAGGAAAAATTCCTTTGTTATAAGCAAATAGAAATGGAAAAACTCCTTTGTTATAAGCAAATAGAAATGGAAAAACTCCTTTGTTATAAGCAAATAGAAATGGAAAACTCCTTTGTTATAAGCAAATAGAAATGGAAAAACTCCTTTGTTACAAGCAAATAGAAAAGGAAAAATTCCTTTCTTATAAGCAAATAGAAATGGAAAAATTCCTTTGTTATAAGCAAATAGAAATGGAAAATTCCTTTGTTATAAGGAAATAGAAATGGAAAAACTCCTTTGTTATAAGCAAATAGAAATGGAAAAACTCCTTTGTTATAAGCAAATAGAAATGGAAAACTCCTTTGTTATAAGCAAATAGAAAAGGAAAAATTCCTTTGTTATAAGCAAATAGAAATGGAAAAACTCCTTTGTTATAAGCAAATAGAAATGGAAAACTCCTTTGTTATAAGCAAATAGAAATGGAAAACTCCTTTGTTATAAGCAAATAGAAATGGAAAACTCCTTTGTTATAAGCAAATAGAAAAGGAAAAATTCCTTTGTTATAAGCAAATAGAAATGGAAAACTCCTTTGTTATAAGCAAATAGAAATGGAAAACTCCTTTATTATAAGCAAATAGAAATGGGAAAACTCCTTTGTTACAAGCAAATAGAAAAGGAAAAACTCCTTTGTTATAAGCAAATAGAAAAGGAAAAACTCCTTTGTTATAAGCAAATAGAAATGGAAAATATTATCCTTTCTGTGACTGTTTTACAGACTATAACAATCAGGAAAATATTGAGTAACTGCAACAAGGCGATGGGAAAGGTACTTCTGTTTGGTGCTTCGGTCAACAACAGGTGAAGAAGACTTCCTACGCATACAAACTCCGGTTCATAAGCAATCGATTTGCAAAGTATTTTGACTTGAATTTGTTCGACATGACAGGACTATTACGAGTGAATCTTTGGAGAAATCAATGCGTCATGTTAAAAAACAAATATGCAATTAGATTACATTCTTACAATTACAATTTACATGCAACGAGACAATTAGCTATATAAATAAAATGACTGTACGTCTTTATCTCTGTTCATCACTCTCAGCACTTTGTGCATAATCACAAAACTTCATCGGCATGAGTTACAAAGTTATTGCAGCATCAACACTTACTTACAACTCCTGATTCCGTTTAATCCAGTCAAAAGAAAGCTTTTCTCAAAGCGTTCACCATGCTCGATGACGTCACATCATTCCAGCTGGTGGAGCTGCGTGATCCCAGCACGTGATTGGTTTTTTGTTCGTTTCTCAATTTTATTTCATTCATCATGGAATAATTGCATTTGTTTGATGACCCTCCCATCCCATCAAATCCCATTCTATCGAATCACCAGTCCGAGGGGGCTATTCCATCAGATTTCGTTGAAAACAGTGTGCGATTATCTTTTGGAAACTGTGTGATCTAGAAATAAAAGTAGAATTAAATCAAGTGATCACTTTCATTGTGAAGCTATTTGTAAATAAAGTGAAAAGTTCACGAGAGCCTTCTTTTGTTGCTCCCATCTGAGCACGTGGTTTGAATGATACTGCCACCCGAGGTTCAAATCCCAAATACAAAGTCAATTTGTCCATTGTCTAACAATGTCTTTATCCAAAATTGTACACACATATGACCCTTTGACAAAGTGACATGCATGAAAGGCCAATCCGGGAAGCAAAACTCTGCCAAAGCTAAACAATCAGGTTACAGATTGTTTTTTAAATTATATTCTTCACAGAAGAACAGAGAAAGGACAAGAGAAAGAACAATAAAGTCTGTGAGACAATGCGATGGAAATACCGATACAGGAAAGGACAACGGGAAACAATACCGTGTGTGTGTGTGTGTGTCTGTGTGTGTGTGTGTGCGTCTGTGTGTGTGTGTGTGCGTGTGTGTGTGCGTGTGTCTGTGTATATGTATGCATGTGTGTGTGTGTGTGTGTGTGTGCATGTGTACGTGCCCTGAATAGACAATCAGACATTGCACTCATGATAAGACAATGAGTATTTCAGATTAAAAAGCCCACTTGTACATTGGGATCCACCTGTAACTAACACGCACAGACGCACACTCTTTCCAGGGTATAAACCCCATCACGGATCATGTGTCGTCCATCACAGGTAAAGTTCAGTGCTTGCTGGAGTGTCCCTCAATTAGGTCGTAGCTGTATGCCGGAGGAAAGACCATCCCACATCTAGCGAAGTCTTTCTTGTCACTATAAAGTGGTGGTGAGAAAATTAAAAGAAAAAAAAATCAAAAGGGAGGAGGAAGGAAGAGGAACGTTAATGACACCTCTTTTCTCTTTCCAATTAACATTCATGAACATGAACATTGGGAAAGGGGAAGCACAATGGCCTGCAAAAGTATTCACCGCCTACCAATAATGCCATATTTAGATAAAATAAGAATTATGTAGAAACAATGTTTCCAAATGAACTTTTTATTCACAACTGAAGAAATCAAACTAAACACTGTTATAGTTGAAGGTGGTTACATGTCAGGAATACCTGTAAAAAACATGTACAAATCAAAATTCACTGGTTGTAAAAGTATTCAGCCCCTGAGGTCAGAACTTGGTGGAAACACCTTTGCAGTAATGACTGTGACAAGTCTTTTTGGGGTAGGTGTGTCTCTACCAGGTTTGCACCGTGACATGGTGACATCTTTTCTGATTCGTCATGTGAACAGCAATGACTACTACGAGGCTTTTTGGGTAGGTGTGTCTCTACCAGGTTTACACCGTCAAATATTTCACCATGGTCAAATATTTGCCGATTCTTCACATGAAAATTGCTCTAGTTCTGCAAATTTTGATGGGGATCGTTGATGGAATGCAATCTTCAAGTTTTGCCATAAATGTTCAGGGTTCAAGTCAGGACTTTGACTGGGCCACTCCAGTGTGGCTTTAGCTTTATGCTTCAGATCATTGTCCTGCTGTAATGTAAATCTCTGACACATTTGTATATTCACATTACAGCAGGACAATGATCAAGTGGATTTTAATCAAGGATTCTCTTGTACTTTGCACCGTCCATTGTCCGATTTGTCCCTTCTATCCCGACACCTTGCCAGTCCCTGCTGATGAAAATCAACCCAATAACATGATGCTGCCACCACCATGCTTGACAGTAGGGTTGCTATTGACTGGGTGACGTGCAGTGTTAGGTTTGCGTCAGACACAATGCTTTGAATCTAGACCAAAAAGTTACAATTTTTGTCTCAGCTGAGCAGAAAACTTTTCTTCACCTGCCTTCAGTATCATTAAGATTTTTTTCAGTATCATTAAGATGGTAACTCCATGCAAGCTTTTTTGATGCCTCTTTTTCAGCAATGGCTTCTTTATTGCCATCTGTCCAGATTTACAGTGACATTCCAAACCAGTTTCCTGCTTGTCCGGTTGCTGAGTTTGGATGGGTGACCTGCTCTGGGTAGAGTCTGGGTGGTATGATACGTCTTCCTCTTCTTAATGATGGATTCACCGTCCTCAAAGGGATCATGAGTGATTTTGAAATCTTCTTATATCCCTCTCCTGAATGGTGTTTCTCCACCACTTTGTCTGATTTCTTTGGAAAGTTCCTTCATGGTTCCTTCAAAGTTGGTCTTCGTGTTTGCCTTGTTCGTTGACCAAGTGAGTTTCACCTTAAAACTCCTTAGATAAGTGGTGGAGCTTACTGTTTAAGTTAAACCACTGATGACACACAGGTGAAACCTATTACACTTTTTTTTTAAACTTTTCAAACAAATAATTTGCTCCTGATGTGATTTAGGGTTAATTTGGCAAAGGGTTTGAATAATTATGCAACTGAGAATCATCTGATTTTGTCTGTTCATCAAACTTATTCACATTTTATCTGTATTTTTTTTAGCTTTATTAATTTGGAGTAGTTTGTGAAGACTCTATATATTAACTTTGATTTGAAAGTGTCATGAGTAGTAAAAGAATGGGGGTTCTGAAGCACACTAAAATTTAACATTGAAGTCAATGGAGAATATTAAGGTTGATTAATGACTCACTGGATTTTCAATTAGATTTTATCCTCCAATTCCTTCACATCCTCAAGATTTTAAGATGTTCAGCAGACATTCGCTGACACTCATTATCACTCACTACGTTTGTTCGCTGTTAATCGGCGCATTCAAGACACCCCAATTCTCCTACTACTTGTGGTGAAAGGGAAAAATGGGGGAAGGGGAATTAGGGATGAGAAGGAGAGAGAGAAATGGGGAAGGGGGAATTGGGGAGGGGGACTGCGTTTGATTATACTCACGAAGTGGACCAATGAATATTTGTTTATGTTTATTTTAGGGAATAATTTAATTTTCTTATAACACTCATCACCATCAAGTATATTAACAAACAATATGTTGGAACTTGGTTCTTGGTACAAGTATCATTGTTGAGCAAAGATGAAATGGCTAAATCACCAAGAAAATTTTATTTTAAGCAAAGAAGCATCCATAAATATTACCTTATAAATGGAGCACTGTTATAATATGGAGAAACCCCAAACAATTATGAAGTTGAAAAAGTTTGTTAATAAACCTAAATCTATTCAGGAGGCCGTGGAACAATGTGATAGATACTTTAAAACACCTCTAAATAACTCCTTTAAGAAATCAACACCACTAACTATTAGACTTGGGTGCTCAATACAAGGTGAAAAGAGGAACCCATTTTTAAGAACAACTCTTAGACTACTAAATAATAAGAAAGAGTTTCTTGAGAGCGGCCTCATAGAAGAGCTACTCAGGATTGAGGAGGATTGTACTCCAGGAATAAGGTATATTTCCATATTCCTAACCCCCCAAAAAACAACTTTAATGCTCCCATCCCTGTAGAGTAGCGGATTGTGAAGTGTCAACCTATTGCTTTCAATGGTATTGTTGCGAATATGGAATTTGGCCTCCATATCCGCTTGTAAATATTCCCCTATTTTCCCCAATACTCCCCAACTATCCCCAATCCCCCATTCCCTAGTCCCATTGTCTGTAAACAACAATCAGTAGAGCCGACCTTCCCCTTATTCCCCCATTAAATGTCGTGCCCAGGTCCACCGCACCACACGTAGACAACTTTCGGACATCTTGCTAGTTATTCTTAGTCTATGTCAGTTAAGGCCTCGTTTCCATTAATTATGACTCTTCGTTGCACCAGAATGTGATTATATGGCACCAGTAGTGAGTTTAGGACCTTTCCCATACCTCCTCCCATCTTCTTCCCCGTCTACAACAACAGAGGGGCACGGCGCTGCGCGGGGGGGAGTGTGCGTCCTCCCACCGGCTCGGTTCGCCGCCATCGACAATGCGCTCCAGACGATGCGCTCCAGACCATGCGCTCCACGGGGTTACCACGAAGGGGCTCCTTGTCAGCTCCTCGTCAAGGGCGGAGCCTGGTAAACCCCCCGCACGCACCCAATGAGAAGCAACGTGCCGATTCCACGAGGCGGAGCTAACGAGCCGAGGGCGTGTCACTCCCCGCCGGATATACGCGGCCACGCGCCGGATGTGACGTCAGATGCGCCCCCAGCTTGAGACGAAAAGACGCCACTTCGAGCGCTGTGCAACCTTCCGCATCTCTGGACCGGACCGGGTCGATCCTGCCCTGAGCCCAGGAGGACCTGGAGCCATCGACAACCGCTTTCCTGCCATCAACCCCCGTGTGAGTCAGCCTTGTCCCGTTTGCCTGTCGTCTGTTGGGGAATAATATAAGATTGTGTCTAAGTGCTTGTCTTTCTATGTTGTACCTCTCGTCCCTGTAATCTGACCTTCCGCACGAATATAATCTCCTCCGGAGGTCTTGAGAACCGTATCCCTGGTGTCTGTCATTATAATTCAGCCGTGTGTCTTCTTTTTCCTTATTGAGCCAGCGTGGCGCGGCTTCGTCAACGTTCGAGTACAATCGGGTAATTTGTGCGGACACGACGGCCATTCCGCTCGGCCCACCTTAACATCAAAGTCGTGTCTGTAACAATTGGTGTCGAGGAGTGAGATTCGGACCCGGGACTAAATTAGTTAGGCCCAAATTTTGGGAGGGAAAATCGAGCCGGAGCGCGTACGGCGCTCGACCAAATCGATCCGGAGCGCGGTCCCGCGGTTACTGCGCTCGACGAAATTATAACAGCAAAATTTGGATTGGTGTTACGAAACTCGAATTTTGAAAGTCGCGCTATGGCGGATCAAGACGGCTGGGGTCCGGTAGGGGAGAGTGAAGCAGGGTCGGTCCAGGACCAAATTGAGGGACATGAGGGACAGGAGGAGAGCGAAGCAGTGAGGGCGGCAGGGTCGCAAAATAGCGTTGTCACGCACGAGGTGGCCACGGCGTCCACGCCCGCGACCGTAGCAGTGACGCTGGTGGATTGGAACCTTTTTTTTATACAAATGAAGGCCCTTATGGCCCAGACTAGTGAGCAAATGAGGGCTGATAGTGAGCGATTGGAGGGCCAAATGGGGGTAATGAGGGACGAAGCGAGGGCTCAGAGTGAGCAAATGGGGGTAATGGGAAACCAAATGGGGGTAATGAGGGACGAAGCGAGGGGTACCAGTGAGGGATTAGACAATAATTTTAAGGGATTAGACAATAATTTTAAGGGATTAGACATGAAATTTGGGAAATTAGACGATAGATTAGGGGAAATACAGGAGGGGTTAACGGGGGTAGAAAACAGAATGGCCGCTCAAGAGAATCAAATGGAAGGGATGCAAAAAGGGTTAGAGGGGTTAGAAAACACCATGGAAGGCAAATTGAGGGACATGAGGGACCAAGCGGAAAGGGAAGTTAACCAAATGGGGCAGCAGATAGAGGGGGTCAGAATGGGGGTAGAAACCAAATTGGATGCTCACAGGGAGGAAATGGAGCAGATGAGGGTGGCATCTGGGCAGGAGATGCAAGTGATGGGAGAGGAGATCAGAAGAGGAGTGAGTGAGGAGGTCGGAGGAGTGCGCGAGGAGGTGAGGCACTGTAAGGAGCGCATGGAGAAGGAGGTGAGAAAGGGGACTGTAAAATTGCAAGGGGGTATAGAGGAGTTGACGCTGGGAGTAGAACAACTGACAGTGGGACAAAAGGAGTTGGGGGAACAGGTAAAGAAGAACACAGCGGTAATAGAGGGGTTAAAATCGACGCAGAAGGAGATGAAAAAGGACGTAGGGGTAATTAAAAAAGAGTGTCAGACGGTACATAAGGACTTGACGAAAAAAATGAACAAAGTGGTAGAGGTGATGGAGGTTAAAGAGCGGGAGGTGCGGGAGCACATAGAAAAAAATTAAGTGGAGTTAGAGGAAGAACTTAAAGGGGCGCACGAGGAGATGAAGGAGGTGAAGCAGAAATTAGAAGAAGTGGAAGAGGGGGTGAGCGAAATTAAAAAGCGACGGAGAGAGGATAAGAAAGAGATAAAAGAGGAGGTAAAAGAATTGGTCCAGAGTCTGTGTTCGGATCGTGATGATGTGCTCATTAACCGGATGAGGGATTCGCAGGTGATGGAGGAGAAGCGAAGAGAAAGAGGACCCGGTGTAAGTGGTGACCAATATGGTCGTGCGTATGATGCGCCAGGTGATTTAATAAGCTTGGGGGTCGAGATAGACCCGGGTGTTCGTGAGAGGCCGTTGGTGAAGTGTGTGACAGGTCTGGTGTGCGAAAAAGGAGGTGTGCAAGAAAGTCCGACTCTGGGGTGTGTGAGGAAAAAGTGCGTGCCAAGGAGTAGTGAGGGTGCTGGCGAGAATGAGTCGGTCGTAGCGTGTGTGCGAGGGAGCACGTGGAAGCGCGGTGTGGTGAGTGTTGCAGAGGGTGTGACGGGAGAGTGTGCGCAGGAGTGTGCGCGAGAAAGGTGTGTGACGGACAGGTGCATGAGGAAAGAGTGCGCTGTCAAAAGTAAGGAAGAATGCACACCTGTGGTGAGTGTTACAGAGGGTGTAACGGGAGAGTGTGCGCGAGAAAGGTGTGTAACGGACAGGTGCATGGGGAAAGAGTGCGCTGTCAAGAGTAAGGGTGAGTGCGTTGTCAAGAGTGGTGGTGAGAGTATTGAGAGTGACAAGGAGAGTGAGTTGGTTGTGACAGGTGAGCGAGGATGTACACCTGGGATGGAAGGATGCACACCTGGAGGTGAGTGCGTTGTCAAGAGTGGTGGTGAGAGTATTGAGAGTGACAAGGAGAGTGAGTTGGTTGTGACAGGTGAGCGAGGATGTACACCTGGGATGGAAGGATGCACACCTGGAATGGTAGAGCGTGAGTGGGAATGCACGCTGGAGTTGGTGGTGAGGCACATGGTTGGGTGTGCGAATGAGGGCACACCTGTGATTGTCACAGAGGAGGTGACCGAGGAGGGGGCGCGAAGCGGTGTATTGGTGAGGTGTGCGAGCAACGAATGTGTGCCAAAGTGTTCGGTGGTCAGGTGTGCGACCAAGGCTGTGAGTGGAATGGGTGTACCTGGGTGTGTAAGGAACGGTACAAGGAGCATGGAAACGGCTGGATGTGTGAGCAAGGAACGGGCTGCGGGGTGTAAGAATCCAGGTGAAGCATCGACGGTAACCAGGTTAGAGGTTAGGTCGACTTTTAGCCGAAGCGGGCCCTCGGTGCGAGCCGGGCCTCGCTTTGAACGGCCGCGTCCGTGCTCCACTAGGCGGAGCTGGCAGCCCGATAGAAAGGGTCGTCATGGCGACCACTTTTTGGTGAGACGTGCCGGCAGGTCGAGAGCGGGACATTGGATGGCTCCGTGCCGAGATGGTGCGTGGGATCTCGGCACGGGTAAGCCCCCGTCCCTGCCCCGAATGCCGGACGCATCCAGCCGCCGGCACAAAACAACCAGCATCCATTGCTTGGCTGTACGAAGCCGGGCTGTAGATGTGAATTGGCGCACCGAGAGGATGTAATAAGTAGACGGGTGATGGTGATAGTGATAGTAGTGATTTGATACAAAATTTAGAAAAGTGAATAGAATTGGCAGTAAATGGAAAATTTTTAAATTGTTGGATTTGTACGAGCGAAATTGGTAGTGAGAGACCCCCGATGTGGTGGGATGGCAAATCCACCATCCCTCACAGATGTGGGGCAAAGGAGCAATAGTTTATGGGGTGTATGGCAGTGAAAACTAGCCCGGGTGGGTTAGGTTATATTGATAGGGATCTAGAGAAGATGACATTAGGTGACGTTAAGTTTAGTTAGTGACTGATACCTGTAGTAGGGACGCAGGTAGATTAGTGTGGATGATAATGACGAGGGAGCGCAATAGTTTAAAGGGACGACTGGGAAGCGCAAGTTTCAGAAGGGAGTAGTTAGCTGAGATGATGCCGTGTTTGTGAGAATTGAACAGGTGTGATTGCACAGGTGTGCAACTGGACAGGTGTGTGGAGCAGTGTATGAGTAGTGAGTGTGTGGATCAGCGCGAATGCGCTTGGGGAGAGAAGGGTGCAGGTGGCACCAAGTGTGAGAGCACAGGTGTGCAAGTACAGGTGTGTGGAGAGAGTTGGAGTAAGTGGTACGGAGTGGTGTGCATGGTGCGAAGGTGTGGATGGGGGAAGAGTGGACCCCTTTCACGAATACCCGGGGCGGGTAGTGTAAGTGTTAGGTAGAGGGTATAGGTAAGTTGTGGTTGGATATTGGCATTTGTGGTGCGGTTGCAGAATGGTGTTGTGAATGGGTGCATTAGTGTTGTGGAAATGGCTGGGCGTGTAGCCTGTTAGTGTGTGTAGTTGGTTGGGCACTCCACCACTGTGAGGATGTCGGCCAGGTGAGGCCGCAGGTGGGCTCTGGGAGCCGGTAGTTGTGAGTGGGTGCCTGAGGATCCCGGGTGTGGATCGGGTAGCCCAGTGCCAGAGAGGGCACCGAGTGGGGAGAGCGCCAGAGGGCCTGCCCCAGTTAGTTAGGTTAGGGTGAGGAGCTAGGTAAGCTCGGGTGGCAACTGCAGTGGTGGAGGTGTGCAGGTGGGTAGACCCGCTGGGAGAGGTACACGCCACAGCCCAGAAATTGTGCGAGGGCACCGGGAGATGAATCGGGGGAGTGAGACCCCAAATTGAAAAGCACCACAGTTTGGCCAATGGGAATTGGTTTTTAGAACCCATAGTGTAAGAGGGCCAATGGTTTGGCCGGAGAAAGACCCCGGGTAGTGTAAAGTTGTTAAAGTCATTTAGGAAATAGTTAGGATTGATGAACCTGTCGCACCATACGCAGCCACTTACCTGTGGTGATGATGATGACTCCACACCTGTGTTTTCTTTGTTTTGTTGCAGAAAATGAAATTGCTGTGTGGATTGTGAGACGCATCACGACGTGGATGAGACATTGGGGTGATTCCATCTCTCCCTCCCTAGGAGGGACTGATGATGAATTGGTAATGGCAAATTTTGATGTGCAGTTGAAAATGGCAAATTTGATTGGTTAGGAGGGAGAGAAGACGAATTTGGTTTATGGGAGGAACGGGGAAGACAGTAGGGATGTTTGTTGATTTGTAAAGTAGATGTTTATGGGTAGTGTTGTGTTTTGTGGATACAGTAAGGGGTAAGGGAGGGGCCATGTAGGTTACCTGGTGGGGGGGGGGCGTACGATAGGAACGTACCTGTCTCACCTGGTTCCCATGTGCCCCCAGTGTGCATCACCTTACATTGCGTGCACTTTTGCGCCCTTACCACCTTACTCACTTGTTTCTTCTTTTGTCTCCCACCTCCGAGGATCTGGCTTTGGGGTAGAGAGAGAGGAGAGAGAGGTGCTGGCTGCGCAGTTGTGAGCCTGCACTTTCGCTGTTTGCTGCCGGGATCGATACACCATATGGACCGCAATGTTTGTGGCCACCCACAATGGACCGCAGTTCGTTTGCGGCCAAGCACCACCCGGGGATGGACCTATGGGTCAACGTGGCACCTATGCCATACAGGTGAACCACTTTTAGTTAACACCAAGTGCACCACAAGAAGAGCAAGAGACACCTGCAGGGTTAGGGGTTGTCGAATTTATTTTTATTCCAATGAACAATGGTGACTGCACCGATTGGTGGTGGGGTGGTGCTTTTGATGCTCGGGAAGGGGTGCTCTGCACGTTATTAAAGGCCGTCGGCCACAGAGCACTCGTGGGTTGGTGTATCGATGCTGGCAAGCGTGCTCTCTCTATGCATAACATCTGCATGTGTTCCTCCAAAAACAGGTCCTGGATCGTAGTGTAAATATCAGCGTAGTCTTGTGTAAATAATGCTCCCTACCGGCTGTATGTTTAGTTTGAGAATTCTTTCCGGATTCGGTTATCCTGTGGGTGTGTTTCTGAGAGGAGAAGGGTGCAACGTCGCAGGGGGACATATTTACTCATTTGTGAATATCTGTAAAACTGTCGCACTCAGGGTAGAGTTAATAGTAGAGGGAACTACATTGCGTGCCACACTAAAGTAGGTAAAAATTTATCGGGTCGGGACGCCCCGAGGGTAGAGAAGGGTGCAATGTTGCGAATATGGAATTTGGCCTCCATATCCGCTTGTAAATATTCCCCTATTTTCCCCAATACTCCCCAACTATCCCCAATCCCCCATTCCCTAGTCCCATTGTCTGTAAACAACAATCAGTAGAGCCGACCTTCCCCTTATTCCCCCATTAAATGTCGTGCCCAGGTCCACCGCACCACACGTAGACAACTTTCGGACATCTTGCTAGTTATTCTTAGTCTATGTCAGTTAAGGCCTCGTTTCCATTAATTATGACTCTTCGTTGCACCAGAATGTGATTATATGGCACCAGTAGTGAGTTTAGGACCTTTCCCATACCTCCTCCCATCTTCTTCCCCGTCTACAACAACAGAGGGGCACGGCGCTGCGCGGGGGGGAGTGTGCGTCCTCCCACCGGCTCGGTTCGCCGCCATCGACAATGCGCTCCAGACGATGCGCTCCAGACCATGCGCTCCACGGGGTTACCACGAAGGGGCTCCTTGTCAGCTCCTCGTCAAGGGCGGAGCCTGGTAAACCCCCCGCACGCACCCAATGAGAAGCAACGTGCCGATTCCACGAGGCGGAGCTAACGAGCCGAGGGCGTGTCACTCCCCGCCGGATATACGCGGCCACGCGCCGGATGTGACGTCAGATGCGCCCCCAGCTTGAGACGAAAAGACGCCACTTCGAGCGCTGTGCAACCTTCCGCATCTCTGGACCGGACCGGGTCGATCCTGCCCTGAGCCCAGGAGGACCTGGAGCCATCGACAACCGCTTTCCTGCCATCAACCCCCGTGTGAGTCAGCCTTGTCCCATTTGCCTGTCGTCTGTTGGGGAATAATATAAGATTGTGTCTAAGTGCTTGTCTTTCTATGTTGTACCTCTCGTCCCTGTAATCTGACCTTCCGCACGAATATAATCTCCTCCGGAGGTCTTGAGAACCGTATCCCTGGTGTCTGTCATTATAATTCAGCCGTGTGTCTTCTTTTTCCTTATTGAGCCAGCGTGGCGCGGCTTCGTCAACGTTCGAGTACAATCGGGTAATTTGTGCGGACACGACGGCCATTCCGCTCGGCCCACCTTAACATCAAAGTCGTGTCTGTAACAGTATTATCTGCTTACCTGTGTCTTTTGTAATTCCTGTGATTAAAATGAACCTAAAATCTCTTCTCCATTTAAATCATATAATTTGTAAGTCCAAGGGACTATATCCATTACATCAATGATTTTAAATAATTAAGTAGTCCATCTCTTTGTATAACCTTTCTCAAAATGGCTTTTCCATCTGTATATTCTTACAATGTCACCAACTTTGAACTTGGTTTTTCTCAAATTAATCTCCTTTTCATATTCTAATTTTGTAAATGTTTCCGATGGTTTTGATTTTGTTGATGAATGAACTGTACCATTGTAATTATCTACAATATTTTGAATTAAAGCTACCCATTGTTGAGAATCAACTTGTGTAAATTTTTTATTCAGTCTCTCTTTCAAAGTGCAATTAAAACGCTCAATAACAACTGCTTTTCCTTCATTAAAAGTGCTGTATAATTTAATGCCATTATCTTTAAGAAATTTCATAAATATTTTGTTGTAAAACTCTGTTCCCTCATCAGTCCATAACTTCTTTGGTTTTCTTTTGCTTTTACTAAATATTCCACTGAAAGCTAACATAAGAGTATTACCCCTTTTGTTTTTAATGGAGCAACCCATGCAAATCTACTCCTCAAATCAATAACGGTTAAAGCATATTTATATCCCTCATCATTATTTAGTTCAATTAAATCAGCGAACTAGATGTAATCAACACCTTTGGAATAAACCTGAGACTACTACTGAGAGTCTCTACTGAGACTAGTTGATGTTGCTGAAGCTTCAGAACTAATTAATCAATACTGCTCACTTTGTCACTTCAACAATATTTGAATTTGAAATCTGTGCAAGGCCAAATCAAATGTGTTCTCATGAAACCACCATGATATACTTGAATACACTCATCGTTCCCTCATGCCATGCTAAAATATAACCACCCTTTTACAAGGAAAGTTATAACCATGCATCCATGACTGGGCTTGGAAATTTTGCCAGTAACAAGTGCCAATAGTTCACACATCCTCATCATGAGGGAAGCTAGCTATCCCGTCCCCCTGCACAGCGAGAGTTGAGATTTTGCAATCGCGTGCGTGTGTTTGACCTCAAAAAGAATTGGTGTTTCATTTCAGTGACCTGATGTGCGAATCTTCAAATTTCAAGTTAGTCAGATGAAAATTAGGATTTTATAAATTTGGCCAATGTTGACCTTGAAAAGAATTGGTGGTTAAATTTGCAGATCTGATGTGCAAATCCTATTCAAATTTCAAGTCTATCGGATGAAAATTGAGGATATTAGAAATTTGACAAAGTTGTTGACCTTTGGCCTATGTTGACCTTTTCAACTCAAAATCAATAGGCTTCTTGCTTATGAGCTATTCTACCATTTTGTGAAGTGTCATGAAGATTGGTTTAAAATTGTGACCCATGGGCGAGTGACATACAGACAAACAGACAGAATAACACACAAGACCAACCAATATATATTTATGTCAGGCAGAAGTGAAGAAGATCCAACCGTTGGTCAAGTATGTTTACTGCGGAGCTCATGTTATACACCTGACTAGATCTAAAGTCCTGGAAACTTCTCAATATATAAAAGACGCTCTAGAGTCTAGATCATGTCCAAGAGCTCGGCGATCTCTACAACAGCTCTGCAGATTTCAAGCACCTGTACTTGCATATCCATGCAGATGATGCTGACACCGTCCATCACGATTGAAGCCCATATGCCTAACACGTTCCTCTGCTCAAAGGTCTGCCTTACAAATTTATGAAGGTGTGCTAGATGTTCTGCAGGAAGCAACTGATGACTTTCAGACAAACTGCACCTCATGCTAATTAATGGCATCTCGTGCTGCCTGTCTTCAGGAATGTGCGTCCTTGGCTCATTTGGTTCATTCCTGTCATCAAATGCCTTGAAAACTAAACAAGGCCCTTCGGGGATCAGATGTGACAGTCTCTGGAATGATGATGGTGCGAGTCCTTCGTTGGCGTGCTCACTAAGCATTGTGTGTTTGTGCGATGGCTGTGTAGTCCAATGTGGGACCTACAACATCTACCACAAACATAGCAGGTATAGACTGGTCCTTGTGGAGATGGACGTTGGCAGGTTTTCCTTTCTTGTCTCCGCTGTCTCTCGATAGAACGAGCACGAAACCGAGAACGAGAACGTCATAAGCTGCCCTGAAGGTGATGTCTTGTGAAATGGCCCATCCCACTTCTGCATTGGTAATAGGTAGATCTAATTGTTCCAAGGTGGCATTGAGACGATGCTTAAACTGTGATTGCCCATCGCTGCGCTTAACTTGTTGAGTGATGAGCTTTGGAGCAGGTTTGAGACGTCGCCTTCTCACGGGAGGCTTCATCTTGATCTCTGGAATACCTGCTGCTGCAAAGATGGCAATAAGCAACCTCTAAGCACTCTGCTGGGACCAGAATTTTGGGGAAGTAATTAATGCAGCAGAATTAAAAAAAAGTATTTAAAAGATTGACCAGTGCCAACTAGAACCCCTGACAGTACCACAAAGCAAGCTCCCAAAGAGACATGACTCCAGAGGTACACAGCAATACACTGCCAACTTTGCAGAGGAATTCTACAGGGTCAATCTCTTTGAGGTCATCGATAATGCGTCCACAAACTAGAAGGAATACTTTATCTTCACCGACCTGATGGAATACAGGAACCTCAGCTCAACACTGTCCACTGGATCACCTCAACTGGGAATCATACACCATTATCCAGAACTGACCGAGTCCCAGGAGCAGGAATTTTGGGTTTTTCAGATGCAAATTACCGGTGAGACACAACCATTGGTGAGAGGATGGCCTCAACAGCCATTGGACATGAGTAACGGTGGAAGGGTGGAGTTATCAGCAATTGTACATGAGTTACAGTGGAAGGGTGGAGGTATCAGCCATTGGATATGAGTTACGATCTTGTATACAAAAAAACCCCAAAAAAAACAGTCGAATGGTGGAGTTGTCAGCCATTGGATATGAGTAATGGTGGAAGGGTGGAGCTATCAGCCATTGGACATGAGTTACAGTGGAAGGGTGGAGGTATCAGCCATTGGACATGAGTAGCAGTGGAAGGGTGGAGTTATCAGCCATTGGATATGAGTAATGGTGGAAGGGTGGAGCTATCAGCCATTGGACATGAGTTACAGTGGAAGGGTGGAGCTATCAGCCATTGGATATGAGTAACGGTGGAAGGGTGGAGCTATCAGCCATTGGACATGAGTTACAGTGGAAGGGTGGAGGTACCAGCCATTGGACATGAGCAACAGTGGAACGGTGGAGTTATCAGCCATTGGATATGAGTAATGGTGTAAGGGTGGAGCTATCAGCCATTGGACATGAGTTACAGTGGAAGGGTGGAGCTATCAGCCATTGGATATGAGTAACGGTGGAAGGGTGGAGTTATCAGCCATTGGACATGAGTAACAGTGGAAGGGTGGAGCTATCAGCCATTGGATATGAGTAACGGTGGAAGGGTGGAGCTATCAGCCATTGGATATGAGTAACAGTGGAAGGGTGGAGCTATCAGCCATTGGACATGAGTTACAGTGGAAGGGTGGAGGTACCAGCCATTGGACATGAGCAACAGTGGAACGGTGGAGTTATCAGCCATTGGATATGAGTAATGGTGTAAGGGTGGAGCTATCAGCCATTGGACATGAGTTACAGTGGAAGGGTGGAGCTATCAGCCATTGGATATGAGTAACGGTGGAAGGGTGGAGTTATCAGCCATTGGACATGAGTAACAGTGGAAGGGTGGAGCTATCAGCCATTGGATATGAGTAACGGTGGAAGGGTGGAGCTATCAGTCAAAGGACAAGTATTGGTAACAGAGTGGGATTTATCAGCCATTGGACATGAGTAATGGTAACAGGGCGCCACCCGTACATTCAGTCAAGTGCATGGCCTGGTGTGCAATGAGCGAGTGTGCCATCAATGAACCATTCTGGTTTGAAGATGAGGAAGGCAACGCCGTGACCATGAACTCTGCAATGAAGTGCTGAATGAGTTCTGGGCTGCTCTTAGTCGCTCGAGAAGCTTTCAAAGAGGAGGACAATGGTTTCAACAAGATGGCGCAACCCTTCACACCACAAGTGGGTCCCGTGAGTGGGTGACAAGCCACTTTGGAGAGAGCGTGATTGGCCGACAGTTCAGCGTCAAATGGTCCCCACATTCCCCTGATCTGAGCCCACAAGAGTTTTCTTTATCTATGGGGATCTTTCAAAGACAATGTATACAAGGATAGCCTGAGAAGCATCTTTGAGCTGAAACAAGCAATCACAGAGAAAGTTCGGTCCAACAAACTTGCCAAATGTCAGCGCATAATCAACAACTTCACCCGGCATGTTCAAATGCGTATTCATCACAGAGGTGGACATTTGGAGCACGTGATCAACCGGGTGGTAAATTAAAGTCTTACAAGTTACTGTTCCGATCATTGGTACCCCTGAGTCAAACAAAGAAGCACATATGTACATGAAGCACATATTCCTGAGGTTTTATGCAATTTGGAGTAAAAATTTATTGTGAATTTTTATGGGTGCAGTTCTTTTTTTGCCACACCCTGTATACTGTATAAGATAAGCAATCACAGGGAGTAAACACCTCAAGTGCTGTGAATTGCTGCACCTGCTCAATTTTCAAGAGTAAAACTTTCACCAAATTAAGACTTTCCTCCCTCCACCAAAGTACAGCTTATTACCAAACCTTGCTGCAAAAGAAGACTCCAACCCAAGACTTTCAAAATCCAGGTACTCATGTGGTCTGGAAACAGAAGAGTGCAATGAGGAGCAGGATGTTTTTGAGGCTTCTTCTTCAAACGAGCCCTGAAGAAGATAAACGGAAGGTTGTCAATGCGGTACAAAAAGCCAGAAAACCCAGGTAAAAAGAGAATATGAAATAAATGAACTCAAACCCATGACACAGTGGAAAAGAAAATACAAACTGCCAGAACACAAACAGAGTGCAAAACATTGTGCCGGTTTTGGCAAAAAACACGACCAATCAGCACAGACATTGACGCAACCATTAAAAGCACAGGTGTGTACAAACAGGTGCTCACGCAAGGAAAATCTTCCCAGGAGAAAGCACCGTCCTTCGGGGGAGGGCTGGGCCCCGGCTGGCTGCAAACCACGGAGCTCCGTGCGTCCTGCAAATTTGACGTCCTGCCGTCTGCATCGATTCGCACCGGATCAGCACCGTGGGCCTCTCGAGCGGTCGTCACCGCCTGCTGGTGGTGAGCATCGTCGACGTCCTTGGCTCCTCTTCTATGTGTTCCTGCATCGTCAACTGTGCAAAGTCGACAACAACAACAACAACAACAACAACAACAAAAAACATTCGGCATTAAATTCCTAATCCTTTAGCATTTGATGACAGATGATTGACACTCACAACGGAGGTGCATACTTTTAGACCAGGAAGGTCTCTCTTCCGCCTCCGAAAACGCACCCATATGTGGACATAGCAGTAAACAACAGCAAATTCCACGAACACACACACATAAATAAATATACACATATATAAATAAATATAAATATTTAGTAAAGACTTGCGGTTGGGATTTAAATCAAATGATTCTATCTTGAGTTCTTCAACCTTTAATGAGCAAAACAAATAACTGCTCGACGTTTCGATCAGCAACACGGACAACCGTGCATCCACTGACCTTTCCTAAGAGTAAGGAAAAACAACACGACATCCCCCTTATATCAAGGAAAACGTGGATTGGGAGGGGGGGGAGGGTGGTGGGATGGGGGACACCGAACTTTCCAATCAATGCCGTTCTGGAACAAAATTGCGCCATTAAAATTTAAACTGTAAATCAAACCAAAACCGTTAAAGCAAATGAGACCACATATTGGGATGCTAGATCAACCGTTAGATCAACCGTTAGATCAACCGTTAGATCAACCGCTAGATCAACCGCTAGATCAACCGCGAGATCAACCGCTAGATCAACCGCTAGATCAACCGTTAGATCAACCGTTAGATCAACCGTTAGATCAACCGTTAGATCAACCGTTAGATCAACCGTTAGATCAACCGCTAGATCAACCGCTAGATCAACCGCTAGATCAACCGTTAGATCAACAGTGAGATCAACCGTTAGATCAACCGCTAGATCAACCGCTAGATCAACCGCTAGATCAACCGTTAGATCAACCGTTAGATCAACCGTTAGATCAACCGTTAGATCAACCGTTAGATCAACCGTTAGATCAACCGTTAGATCAACCGTTAGATCAACCGTTAGATCAACCGTTAGATCAACCGTTAGATCAACCGTTAGATCAACCGTTAGATCAACCGTTAGATCAACCGTTAGATCAACCGTTAGATCAACCGTTAGATCAACCGTTAGATCAACCGTTAGATCAACCGTTAGATCAACCGTTAGATCAACCGTTAGATCAACCGTTAGATAAACCTTTAGATCAACAGTTAAATCAACAGTTAAATCAACAGTTAAATCAACAGTTAAATCAACAGTTAAATCAACAGTTAAATCAACAGTTAAATCAACAGTTAAATCAACAGTTAAATCAACAGTTAAATCAACAGTTAAATCAAAAGTTAAATCAACAGTTAAATCAACAGTTAAATCAACAGTTAAATCAACAGTTAAATCAACAGTTAAATCAACAGTTAAATCAACAGTTAAATCAACAGTTAAATCAACAGTTAAATCAACAGTTAAATCAACAGTTAAATCAACAGTTAAATCAACAGTTAAATCAACAGTTAAATCGACAGTTAAATCGACAGTTAAATCGACAGTTAAATCGACAGTTAAATCGACAGTTAAATCGACAGTTAAATCGACAGTTAAATCGACAGCTAAATCGACAGCTAAATCGACAGTTAAATCGACAGTTAAATCGACAGTTAAATCGACAGTCAAATCGACAGTCAAATCGACAGTCAAATCGACAGTCAAATCGACAGTCAAATCGACAGTCAAATCGACAGTCACATCGACCGTCACATCGACCGTCACATCGACCGTCACATCGACCGTCACATCGACCGTCACATCAACCGTCACATCAACCGTCACATCAACCGTCACATCAACCGTCACATCAACCGTCACATCAACCGTCACATCAACCGTCACATCAACCGTCAGACCAACCGTCAGACCAACCGTCAGACCAACCGTCAGACCAACCGTCAGACCAACCGTCAGACCAACCGTCAGACCAACCGTCAGACCAACCGTCAGACCAACCGTCAGACCAACCGTCAGACCAACCGTCAGACCAACCGTCAGACCAACCGTCAGACCAACCGTCAGACCAACCGTCAGACCAACCGTCAGACCAACCGTCAGACCAACCGTCAGACCAACCGTCAGACCAACCGTCAGACCAACCGTCAGACCAACCGTCAGACCAACCGTCAGGCCAACCGTCAGGCCAACCGTCAGGCCAACCGTCAGGCCAACCGTCACGCCAACCGTCACGCCAACCGTCACGCCAACCGTCACGCCAACCGTCAGGCCAACCGTCACGTCAACCGTCACGTCAACCGTCACGCCAACCGTCACGTCAACCGTCACGTCAACCGTCACGTCAACCGTCACGTCAACCGTCACGTCAACCGTCACGTCAACCGTCACGTCAACCGTCACGTCAACCGTCACGTCAACCGTCACGTCAACCGTCACGTCAACCATCACGTCAACCGTCACGTCAACCGTCACGTCAACCGTCACGTCAACCGTCACATCAACCGTGACATCAAACATCCCACCCCTCCATCAAACAGTGGATGGGGGGGGGGGGTGGGAAGGGGTCGGGGGATGGAGGGGTGGGAGGAGGTCGGGGGATGGAGGGGTGGGAGGGCGTCAGGGGATGGAGGGGTGGGAGGGGCCTTGCTCCTCTCCGGCCTTGCTCCCCCAGATCTCTCTGTGCTCTGTCCCCCCAATATTCCTTCAGGTCGCACAAGATCTGCCTGTAACCCTCTTATGGTTAAACTGCCGAAATCTCGGCTCTCTGCTCACCTTCACTCTTTCATTCCTCTTTTCTCCCGCCTCTGGAACAAACTCCCTCACTCCCTTCAATCACACTCCTCCCTCCAGGTCTTCAAAACAGCTGTTCACCACCATCTCTTATCTTCCCCCATCCAAAACCTTGATCTTTTCTACCCCCACTAATTCACCCCAGATCCACCTTGTTTGAAATTCCAACTTCTTTCCTGGAAGTCTTGGCAGTGTCCATATGTTTTATACCTCTCCCACCCCCCCCCCCCTCTTCCCATGCCTCCCCCCCAAAGCCCTCTCCCTCCCACAGTTCTCTCGATGTCTCCATGTCTCTCGGTCCCTGCTCTCAAATGTTGTGTTTGTGTCCTTCCCCCTCTCTCCCCATCTTGTCTACCGCTCCCGATGTTATTTGTTTTGTGTGTCTGTTTGTCTTTCTGTGTGATTAATGTTCGCTCTTTCACGAGCCTCGATCTTGTATACAAAAAAAAACAAAAAAAAAAACAATGTATATCAAAGTGACAGCAAACGAGGTACTAATTCACATGCTTGGTAATACAGTTTCTCTGGTGCGTTTCTGCATGAGAAGGACAAACGCTCATGGTAAGTCAAGCACCTTCCTCTGTGAGAGATACAACAGACTCCTCCACATGCCATTCCTCCAAAATCCTCCTTCTGTGTTTACTGGGGGTTGCACCCAAAATGCTGGCATTATCCCGCAGGGGAACATGGCCAGACTTTACACCCTGTTTGGCAATGGCAGATCTCTTTGGATAGTTGCATTCGTAAGCATTGCGATGCTTGTTGACACGTTGTCGTAATGTTCTCCCTGTCTCTCCAACATATTCACCCTAAGTTCAAATGAATGAGGAAATGACGTGAGGGTTTCTACTTTCTAAACGTGACATTCGTGGATTCGCCATAAACTGGGGATAGAACCATTCAGACTGAAATGTTTTTCGTGCAAGTTTTTCACGAACCTGCTGTCAATGCTTGATGTTCGACTGAAGGTGGCTAAGAGTGTGGAATATATTGGTTCATGTTTTCCCATTCACTGTTTTTTTTTAGATAAGTCTTTCACGAACATGCTGTCCTTGTCTGACATGCGACTGGAGGTGGCACAGAAATGTGGAATTTATTGGTTCATGGTTTAGTATTCACCGTTTCCCCATTGTTTGTTTGCTTTTGGCTTCCCACCCGTGCGTAGGAAGCTTCATCCTCCTCCCACCCCTCCATCCCCCGACCCCCTCCCACCCCCTCCATCCCTTCCATCCCCCGAACCCTTCCCTCCCGCTTCCCACAGGTACCTCGCTATTATATATATAATAGTGTGAGAAGTGTTGTGATTTATGGGAGCGAGACATGGGTAATGAACGTAGAGCAGCAACGAAGGCTGGAAAGGGTGGAAATGCGAATGGTTCGGTGGATGTGCAGAGTATCGTTGAGAGAGAGGAAGACAAACGATGAGTTGCGAAAGATGATGGGAATAGAGCCTGTGATTGATGCTGTGAAGAGGAACAGGTTGAGATGGTTTGGTCATGTGTTGAGGAAGGATGAAAGTGACTGGTTGAGAAGAGTGATGGAAATGAATGTAGAAGGAAGTAGTGGATGGGGAAGACCGAGAAAGACATGGCTAAAGATGGTGGAAGAAGAAATGCGGGCAAGGGTGTTAACCATCTACATCTCACTGTCTGATAATATGGAACAACTTCTATCTACCCATCCCAACTCTATCTTCCTCATATGTGGTGATTTCAATTGTCACCATGCCAGTTGGCTGGGTGTGGGTACCTCTCTCACCAGCCATGGCTCTTCAGCAAAGGACTTCTGCGACTCACTGGGACTGACACAATCTGTCAATTTCCCGACCCGGATCTCAGTCAACGGAGCATCTTCTCTTCTGGATTTGGTTATGACTAACTTCCCTGAAAATGTCTGCTGCTCTTCTTCTGCTCCAATCGGCTCATCTGATCATGTGCTTGTCAAAGTGGACATCTCTCTGACCATTCTCAGAGAGCCTCCTCAGCGTCGACGAGTCTGGCATTTCACTCAGGCCAACTGGCACGGTCTTCAAGCAGCCATCAATCATCTGGACTGGTCTCCCATCTCTACCGCCTCTGACATCAACTCATCCTGGGAATTCTTTCAAAGTAAATTGCTCTCTCTCATGCACAGATTTATCCCATCTCGTCTTCAGTTGTCATACCCTTCCTCCCGTCCATGGTACACGGAATCTTGTGGTGAGGCTGTTGCCCTGAAACAACTTGCTTTCGTCTCCTGGAAAGCAAATCCAACGGAAGGAAATCTCATTTCCTTTCACAAAGCCCGAAACAAGTGTGTGTCCACCCTCAGGAGAGCCAGGAAACAATATCTCACCGTTCTCAAGACCGAACTCTCTTATCTGTCTCCCTCTTCCAAATCCTGGTGGCGTCTGGTCAAATCTGTTTCTGGTGTTTGTTCCCCCTCCATCCCCTCCCTCACCTCAATCGGCTTTACGGCTGACTCCGCACGTGAAAAAGCTGAATGCCTCAACTCTGTGTTTGCCTCTAAATCTTGTGTCCCAAACCCATCCCTCTCTGTACCCACCGTACCCAGTCGTACCCAGCTGCTCCTGGACTCTGTGTCCTTTCCTCCTGACAAGGTGGAAAAGTTTCTGTCAACCCTCGACTCTGATTCTGCAACTGGTCCTGACGGCATCAGCCCACGGGTCCTAAAATCATGTTCTTCCGCTCTTTCACTCCCTCTTTCTGTTCTCTTCACCCTCTCTTTTGCTCAAGGTCATCTGCCATCTGCTTGGAAATCAGCCAACATCACCGCTTTGCACAAAAAAGGTGCAAAAACAGATCCCAGCAACTACAGACCAATCAGCCTTCTCCCAATTATCAGCAAAGTCATGGAATCCATCATTGCTTCAGATATGAAATCTTTCCTCTTCTCCAATGGCTTGATCTCTGATCATCAATTTGGTTTCAGACCTGGTCACTATACTCTGGACATGCTGCTTCTGCTTTCTCAACAATGGATGGAGGTACTCAACGCCAAACAGGAAATTAGAGCTGTCTCCCTTGACATTTCACGTGCCTTCGATACAGTCTGGCACCCTGCTCTGCTCACCAAACTCTCCTCCTTTGGTATCCATGGAAATCTCCACGCATGGCTGGCGGACTTCCTCTCTGGTCGTAGTCAACGTGTGGCCCTGAATGGGTTTCTCTCATCTCCTCTTCCTGTTCAGGCTGGAGTTCCCCAAGGTAGTGTTCTGGGCCCTGTGCTTTTTCTGGTCTTCATCAATGATCTCTCTGACTCTCTTGAAAATCCTCTCTATCTCTTTGCTGACGACTCTACTCTCTGTCGCTCCATTCCTCATCCCTCAGATCGGCAGTCTGCAGCCTCCTCACTCTCTGCAGACCTGGACAAAATCACAGACTGGGCAAACAAATGGAACATGTCTTTCAATCCTGATAAATCTCACACTCTTACGATGTCTCTCCGAAAAGACTGACTGGAAAACCCTCCCATCCACTTTCTGAATAATCCTCTCCAAGAAGTTCTGTCACTCAAGCTTTTGGGTCTCACTATTTGCCATGATCTTTCCTGGGAAAACCACATTTCAAAACTGGCCTCCAAAGCCAGTCGCCGACTGGGCATCCTCCGTCGTGCGAAGTCCTTCCTTGGCACACCTGAGCTCCTCACCACATACAAGGCTTTCATCCACAGCTCTATGGAATACTGCTCTCCCCTCTGGTCTGGTGCTCCTGCCTCACACCTAGCTTGTCTTCACGCTGTTGAAACCAAAGCGTTCAGAATCATTGGAATCTCCCGCGATGAAGCTAACTCCAAGGGCCTTTCACTCACTCACCGCAGGCAGGTTGGTGGTCTTTCCGTCTTCTACCGACTCCTCTCTGGCCTTGCCCCCCCCCCAGCTCTCTCTGGGCTCTGTCCCCCAAATATTCCTACAGGTCGCACAAGATCTGCCTGCAACCCTCTTATGGTTAAACTGCCAAAATCAAGACTTTCTGCTCACCTTCACTCCTTCATTCCTCTTTTCTCCCACCTCTGGAACAAACTCCCTCACTCTCTTCAATCCCACTCCACCCTCCAGGTCTTTAAAACAGCTGTTCACCACCATCTCTTATCCTCCCCCATCCAAAACCTTGATCTTTTCTACCCCCGCTAATTTTGGTCCCCTTGTGTTTTATAACTCTCCCCCCCCACCCCTCCCCTTCCCACGCCCTCTCCCTCCCACACTTCTCCCTGCTCTCAAATGTTGTGGTTGTGTGCTTCCCCTTCTCTCCCCATCTTGACTTCCGCTCCCTCTTTTTGTATATTTTGTTTGGCTGGTTGATTTGTTTGTGAAATAAATGTTAGCTCTTTCACGAGCCTCGATTCAGTATACAAAAAAAAAACCCAAAAAAAAAAAACCAGGAGAGATGCAGAAAATAGGGCAAAATGGAGAAGATTGTCATGGGGACCGCAAGGCTAACCCCCACTCTAGCAGGGACAATGGCCTTAAAATGCGTTGTTATAAAAAAAATAACCACCTTTAGAGGCCATTTTTCCCCGCAAAGCGGGGGTTGGCCTTTTTCGGGAGCCGTGGTTGTTGTTGTTTTTCGGTCCCCTTTTTGAAGCAATGTTTTACGGCTGGATGCCCTTCCTGACGCCAACCCTTTTTGCCGCCTTTAACGACAAACAGGGAATTACCAGTGAGCTGGTACTCAATTAGCCGACCTCGGAAGGATGACAGGCTGAGTCAACCCCCCTGGCGTTAATTCAGCGTTCGACCGGGATTCGAACCCAGGATCCTAGGTATCCTAAGCCGGCACCCTAGCCGCTAGCCCAACACCAGGGTTAACCAGGGTTAACCGCAACACCGCGAGCTGTTCCTTCGCCAGCTGCCTCACCCGGTACGCCTCGCCCTGGCTGGCACGTCGATCACAGATCCCTGCGCCCTCACCAGGGAAGCGTTGTTGTTGTTGTATATATATATATATATGTATATATATATATATATATGTATATATATATATATATATATCAGGGCATCCAAAGGGCATCCGGCCATAAAACATTGCTTCAAAAAGGGGACCAACAAACAACAACAACCACGGTGCCTGAAAAAGGCCAACCCCCGCCTTGCGGGGAAAAATTGCCTCTAAAAGGTGTTTATATATGTATATATATATATATATATATATATATATATATATATATATATACATACAGAAATCGGGCGCTACTTTTGACTCACCCTGTATATATGTATATCTATCTATAATTCCACTAATCTCTGTGTGTATGTGTGTGTGTATGTATGCGACAACGATTTCTCGACAACTACCGGTCCGATATACTTGAAACTTGCCAGGTATATTGCTGGGGACCCGAGGATGTGCCTTTTCAAGGTTTGAAATTAATCGGACAAGTACTTACCGAGCTATGGCGATTTAGCCGTTCGCCGTTCGCTTTGGCGTTGCGAATGGACCAAACCATTCCATGTAAATAGAGGGGGGGGTTCTGTGGTCGTTGCGAATGGACGAAACCATTTCATGTAAATAGAGGGGGGGGGTTGTCACTGTACTCGCAAGCCGTTCGCCGTTCGCTTTGGCGTTGCGAATGGACCAAACCATTTCATGTAAATAGAGGGGGGGGATATAATTTTAGATAGATATATAGTACGGGCATATATATAGTACGGGCATGCCCTAGTATTGTAAATGATAGCATACTGAGCAGTAAAACAATTTAAATTCTTTATTAATAGCCTGACGTTTAGAGAGCAAACTAGTTCTCTTCCTCAGAAGCATTGAATGTGGTGAGTTGGTGAAACCGTTAAGTTCCGTTGGGGACTGTTCATGTCATGGATTGGTCCAAGTCCTTGCCAATCACAGGGCTTCCCTGCATTCAAATGACTCTGCGCCTCTGAGGAAGAGAACTAGTTTGTTCTCGAAACGTCAGGCTATTCATAAAGAATTTAAATTCTTGAACTACTCCGTGTCGTATCCTTTACATTATGAATCCTGAATTCACTCCCATTGCTGACAGGTTTATATAAAATCAAGCACACAGCCATGCAATTTGTGAAGTAAATGTCAGCTCTTTCACGAGCCTCGATTCAGTATTTTTTAAAAAAAAAAAATCTCCATCGACAAACATTGGCAGTAGAATGGGCCGTACTGAAGAGCTCAGTGACTTTCAACGTGGCACCGCCATAGGATGCCAGCTTTCCAACAAGTCATTTCGTCAAATTTTCTGCCCTGCTCTAGCTGCCCCGGTCAACTGTAAGTGCTGTTATTGTGAAATGGAAACGTCTTGGAGCAACAACAGCTCAGCAGCGAAGTGGTAGGCCACACAAGCTCACAGAACGGGACCGCCAAGTGCTGAAGCGCGTAGCGCATAAAAATCGTCTGTCCTCGGTTGCAACACTCACTACATAGTTCCAAACTGCCACTGGAAGCAACGTCAGCACAACAACTGTTCATCGGGAGCTTCATGAAATGGGCTTCCATAGCCGAGCAGCCACACACAAGCCTAAGAACACCATGCGCAATGCCAAGCCTAGGCTGGAGTGGTGTAAAGCTCGCCGCCATTGGACTCTGGAGCAGTGGAAACGTGTTCTCTGGAGTGATGAATCACGCTTCACCATCTGGCAGTCCGACAAACTAATCTGGGTTTGGCGGATGCCAGGAGAACGCTACCTGCCCGAATGCATAGTGCCAACTGTAAAGTTTGGTGGAGGAGGAATAATGGTCTGGGGTTGTTTGTCATGGTTCGGGCTAGACCCCTGAGTTCCAGTGAAGGGAAATCTTAACGCTACAGCATACAATGACATTCTAGACGATTGTGTGCTTCCAACTTTGTGGCAACAGTTTGGGGAAGGCCCTTTCCTGTTTCAGCATGACAATGCCCCCTTGCACAAAGCAAAGTCCATACAGAAATGGTTTGTCGAGATCGGTGTGGAAGAGCTTGACTGGCCTGCACAGAGCCCTGACCTCAACCCCATCGACAACCTTTGGGATGAACTGGAACGCCGACTGCGAGCCATGTCTCATCGCCCAACATCGGTGCCCGACCTCACTAATGCTCTTATGGCTCAATGGAAGCAAATCCCCGCAGCAATGCTCCAACATCTAGTGGAAAGCCTTCCCTGAAGAGTGAAGGCTTTTATAGCAGCAAAGGGGGGACCAACTCCAAATTAATGCCCCTGATTTTGGAATGAGAAGTGTGTTGTTCAGGTGTCCACATACTTTTGGTCATGTAATGTATATGGAAAATTACATGCCCAGACCAGGAATCAAACCCAGGTAATTATGGAAAACTGCCCCCAGTGGTGTTTATAATAGAGGACATGGATTTGTCCCCCCATTGGAGGAAGACCCTCTCGTGTTCAGGCAATTGGTGCTCCTATGGTTGGCAGCGAGTGTCCCGGAAGCATTGACGGAAAGAGAGTGGCAATAATATGTGTGGGAAAATTGCATGCTCAGTCAGGGTCACCCAGATAGCTCAGATGGCAGAGCACTGGTGTGGTTTTCCAGAGGACATGGGTTTGATTCCTGGTCTGGGCATATAATCTTTCCACATATATCAATTTAATTATTTAATCCTGTTCATTAATCTAATTAATAATAAAAAATAATAAAAAATACTGTTTTTGCCAAAACACGCTCACTATTGTGTCCAAATTTCAGCTTCCTCGCTCAAAGGATGGCTGAGAAATCACCTGGACAAACAAGAAAAACTGAGTACTCCCTTTCGGTGCGCGTCATTGATGGGCCCCCTTCGGTGCCCGGCGATGACATCATGCAGCGCCCGGTGATGGAATTGGAAAAGAGTGGTGCATAATACCTACGGTGTTGGCACTTAATAGTGAACATAAAAGAGTTAACAATCGACCGACAACACATCCCACCTGAGAGCGTAATAAGATGATTAAAGCTATCCTGGGAGGAAGACTCATGGATGGCGTTAAAGACCAACTGTGGCTCGGTAGTGGCTCCAAGTCGGCTCTCAAGTGCAATAAGCCGTGACTGCAACTCCTGCGGAAAGGCGACAATGTTATGAGGTCAAGCTGGATGGGTGGGTGGCCAGGACACTTTGCCAGCACAGACAAGCACCAAGGAATATGGGATATATTCAATATGATCCACATGATTAAACTATGGAGTGCTGCAAAAATTAGTTATTCAGCCAACGCTTATCCTGCACACAAATAGCTCCAATGTTGCATATACTGTGTATGGTTTGCACCATGTGTTCACTCTCAAAAGAGCTATTCTATTCTTTATATTGTCGTCGTGGTTAAATTTATTTAAAATTATGAAATCCATTGATTAATGAGACTTGGCTGTACGTGGGGCCATTTTGAGGTGTCAATGTGGTGAATGCCAACGTTTTGATGGAGGCCGACAGGCTGTGGGGATGGGCCCTCCCTTTTCCTGCACCCCAGTGACCACTTGCCCGTTTATAAAAATAACCAGATGTGGCTTTTCTAAAGTGAGTGTCATAATAATCGAAATAATCTTAGAAGCAATGGTGAAGAATGCTCTTCCACTGATGAGCTCTGCCGCTTCCGGTTCTGCTGGCGAGGCTGTGTTTTTCCAAGCTCTCCACGCTGTCAAAGTAAACTATTTTCCCGTTTGTATTTTTGTCAAAACTGTATTTTTATTTTACTGTGTTTCTGTCCACTGTGTTTCTAGTAATATCTCGGTGTAAATCGCGCATACCTGTGTATAATAGTCGGTAGTTCCTGCCACGTTATCAGGCCTTGTCCCTCGAGGCTTTCCTGTCTCCTCGGCGCCCTTTTGTTGTCCATTTACTTTCGTTCTCTCACTGTATTGCTTTTTCCTTTGTCTGTCTTTTCAGACATATTTCCATACTTCCCATACTTTCAGACATAAAAAAAAAATTAAAATCCCATTTTCCTTCTCTCCCAGCAGCTTCCTCTCCACCGATCATAACCATGTGTTTTGCTCCACCCGTTTTTTTTTTTCTCTCCTTCCTTCATAATTTGATCCTCTCCAAGCGACACCTTTCCAATTTTAGTTTTCTCCATACTCCTTCAACTTTCTCCTTCATCCTCTGATCAACTTTCACCTAACCTTCAAAAAATATGAACGAATAATTTAAAAAGTAGGCCTCTCCTCCCGTACTAACACAATTGCTTATACACCTCCCCGTTCCTTCGTTCTCTGCTCTCCTGGCTGTTAATCTCCTATTCTTCTGTTCCTGCTCTGAACCTGTCCTGGAATCCTTAATCCCCCATAGGAATCCTTCATGCCCTCATTTAGGGATTTTCCCCAGATAGTTTTCACAGTTTAGTTTTTAAATGTTTAAACTTTCACCTTCAGTGTTGTATATTATAACATACTTTTCTTCTTCTTCTTAAAAAGGTTGTCTTCGATTTGCTCATCAAATCTCCACTTCAAATAAAAATTAAATCTCTTACAGTTCTACATTCTACATTCCCTAAGCTCTCAACGTTTTCAAACGGATCTCTGACTTTAAAATCACAAGAAACTAATTTTGCAAAAAATGTTCGTTTTCCATGAATCGTCCAACACTTTCTAAAATCCAAACTCACCCCTCCCCATCTAAACTCCCCCCTCATCCTCCCTTTAAAATCTCCCCCCCTTGCCCCTCCCCTCATAAACACCCCCCTCACCCCTCCCCTCCTAAACTTCCTCCAAACCCTTCCTCTTCAAATCTGCCCCCTCACCCCTCCGCTCAAAGTATGTGTGTGTGTATATTTTATTTTTATATATATATATATATATATATATATATATATATATATATATATACATATACATATATATACATATACATATATACATATATACATATATACATATATACATATATACATATATATATATATACATATATATATATATATATATATATATATATATATATATATATACACACATATATAGTATATATATATATACAGTGTATATATATATATACATTGTATATATATATATACATTGTATATATATATATACATTGTGTGTGTATATATATATATATATATATATATATATATATATATATATATATATATATATATATATATATATATATTGTTACGGTTCTTCGCCGCCCTTCTTCCCCTTACCAAGGGGGGATAAATCCCCTTGTTCTTTCTGGGCTTGGCGGAACCGAGGCTTGAAACGTCCCTTCCGGGCAAACGCAGAGTAGGGTCTCGTGACCAATTCTCGCTCGTACCTAATTCCCTGCGCTGCCACGGAAGCGAGGAAGCAAGCCTCGCACGAGCCACGTGTGGTTTAAGTACACCGAGAGGATTTAGTACCACGTGGTCCATGCAGTCTTAGTTAGTGGAACCCGATTTGACCGGTTCTATTCGTACCACGCTTAGCCAATGAAGAAACCACAGGAACGATCAAATGGAAGAAAGGAAGAACACAGGTTTAATTATTCCCACACGTATGTACAATGATCGGGGACACAGAGACACAGAGCAGCCTTAGTCAATCTTATCTTATCCCCTGGACTCGGGGCCGTCTCACTCACACAGGGAATTGCAGATGGGTAGATGTTCAGCCAACGCGTCAACGTGGTCATCCAGAGACGGCCCCCGTCCGGCTCTCCACGGTCCCAGCACGTCCTGCGAAGATGGCAGCAGGCGATGGCAGGAACCTCGTAGCGCGTCTCACAAACAAAGCAGATAATGAGGTGGAACGGCAAAGGGCATGACTCTCAGCGCGGCTGGCGATTACACAGCCGTTTTCCTCACTCGCGCGACTTAATGCACTGTATAGCGATCAGCCTCAACCTCAACCGAGCGTCACTTATAAAAGCGTGTCTTTCGGTTCATGCGCGTCGGGCTTCGCCCGCATATCTTACACAGTTCTCGGATGCTCACAACTCCTCTTCCTCGATCCCTCCAAGCTGGTTAGTGCGCGTGAGTTCTCTTCAACGAGTCCTCCTCTCGCGAGTCCTTCACTCATCAGTGTTCCCGCGCTAGTCCTTTTACCAATCCTTTTCGCGCGAGTCGCTCGCTTCAGTCCTTTCGAGGGCTTTGTGCAGCGGGTTATATAGCTACGCCCCCGATCATTCTGGAACCCTCTCGAACCTTCTCACCACGCCCTGTGATGCAACGCCGCCACCACCACCTCTGAGCCCTGATTGGCGGCTCGTGATTACCATCAGCACTTCTGCCGCTCCGCCCCGACCCTCCTAGCCTGCCTCGTGTTAATTCACCCAAAATGAACCAAAGTTAGCGCAATGGGGCATGAGGCTAGGGTAGCTGGAAAGTCAGTGGAAGTAGGGCCTATTCTCCTGGCTCTACTCAACGCAGAACTAACAATTGAAAAGGACTAAGCTTACAAATACTAAGACATGACTATACTATCGCGAGGCTACATGTTGCTTGTGTGACTAACTATGAGGGGGAAATTTTAACCTTTATTAAACTCACTGTACAAACTCAAAACCACAACACTGCCCCTCTCCCCCATCAGACTCGTCCCTGAGTCGAACCTACAAAAACTGGAACGACCAGTTTTGAGAAAGATCTGGGACTAACTTTTAATTACATGTGACATATAGATGTGGTTCCCCCTAACATTTACTCTAACCCGTGTATGCGACAGTTTTAAAACACTAAATATGTCCCACCTACTGCGTTGAGTAGCTAACTAACAGACTTACGCCCACAATTAACCGAATTGCAGAATTGTTTTCAAACTAAACATAGAGCCGGTGGGCAGCATTTTTATATACAAGCACAAAACCTAACCTTATTTACAGTTCTATGACCTAGGACCTGTCCTTTTTGGAAAGAAGATTGGAGGGGAGAGAAAGCACAGCAAAGCACAAATACACATTTCAAAAGTCAATTCACATTTTTGCTGCTGGTGTCTTGTATCTTCTATCTTCTAGGTGCACAATGCACATATCGAACCGGCAAGCCCCCGGACCGGCATACAGCCATTCCTGCTCTTCGGGGCTAAATAAACTTACAATCTTCTCGTCCCTAGCACACAATAATCAAAATATGCGCAACAAGTGTGTTCGTTTTATTTTTCCAGCAGCGCCAACCCTATGTGGTCTGACTGCATGACATTGATGCCACTCAAAACAAGTGGTCCGAAGATGCAAGGTGAGTTTGCAGCAAGGTGGGCAGCAAAGTGCTGTGCAGTTCAGCTGCACAGATGTAGCAAAGTGCAGCAGGGGTGCTGCACAGGTGTAGCAAGGTGCAGCTGCACAGTCCACTTCCAAAATGGTCCTGGGGTGGGGTGAGAGACACAGTACCACCAGCAAAGCTGAAAGGGCACAAAGGTACACAGCAATACAAGGTAATGTAATACGAGGGGCGCGGAAGAGTGAGCAGAGCAAGCTCGTCCCTAACCGTCCGTTCCCCCCCAATGTCAGCTTACACTACCCTTGCCCTTCCTGGTATTTACAAATTCAAATCCGTCTCTACGTCCTGTCTCCCATATCCCCCTCTACTCCAAATTCGTCTCCCAATCCCTCCCTGGAAGGAAGGAATGGAACAAACACAATGTCTCATCACGTCATGATGCGTCTTACTCACTCAAATCGTTCACTTGGTACTGGTGTGGAGCTTCGTCCTCGTCGGTGCATGGCTGTGGATGATGCAAAGGGGGTTTCTCTTCCTAACTACACCAATGACATTAACTCATTTAGACTACCCGGGGTCGTACCCTGCCAATCGGCCTCTTTAAACTATACAACAACAACAACAACAACATGCATTTTAAGGCCATTTTCCCTGCGAGAGCGGGGGTGAGCCTTGTGGTCCCCATGACAATCTTCTCCATCTTGCCCTATTTTCTGCATCTCTCCTTGTTAACCCCCTTGCCCGCATTTCTTCTTCCACCATCTTTGGACAAGTCTTTCTCGGTCTTCCCCATCCTCTACTTCCTTCTACATTCATTTCCATCACTCTTCTCAACCAGTCACTGTCATCCTTCCTCAACACATGACCAAACCATCTCAACCTGTTCCTCTTCACAACATCAATCACAGGCTCTATTCCCATCATTTTTCACAATTCATCATTTGTCTTCCTCTCTCTCAACGATACTCCGCACATCCATCGAACCATTCGCATTTCCACCCTTTCCAACCTTCGTTGCTGCTCTAGGTTCATTACCCCATGTCTCGCACCCATAAATCATAACAATCATAACACTTTTTTTTTTTTTTTAGAACCGCATAGTTTAAAGAGGTGCTCTTTTTTTTTTTTTTGGCCTCAAAAAGAGAACCTCTTTAAACTATGCGGTTCTAAAAACCGAATTCCCCATTGCCCACTCTGCGGTGCCCTACGAATTTGGGTCTCACTCCCCAATTTTTCACACTGTTGACTCAGCCTGTCGTCCTTCCGAGGTCGGCTAATTGAGTACCAGTTCACTGGTAATTCCCTGTTTGTCGTAAAAGGCGACAAAAAGGGTTGGCGGCAGAAAGGGCATCCGGCCGTGAAACATTGCTTCAAAAAGGAGACCAACAAAAACAACAACAACCACGGTGCCCGAAAAAGGCCAACCCCCGCTTTGCGGGGAAAAATGGCCTCTAAAGGTGGTTATTTTATTTTATTTTATTTATTTATTTTTTTCCCCCAATTTTTCACACTGTGCCCTTGCACAATTTCGGGGCTGGGTCGTGTGGCTCTACTAGCAGGTCCAACTACCTGCACACCTCCGCCACTGAAGTCGCCACCCGAGCTTAACTGCTCCTGCAACTACCTAAACTGGGGAAGGCCCCTCCTGGCACTTAACCCCTCTGATGCCCTCCTTGGCATTGGGCTACCCGGGTCCTTCCCTTGGGTCCTCGGGCCCCACTGAACAACTCACAACTACTCTGACTGGCTCCCAGAGCCTACCTGCGGCCTCACATGGCCGACAGACTACCAGTGGCGGAGTGCTCAACCAACCATACTCAATAACAGTCCACACGCCCGGCCATTCCATACACTCATGCACCCATCCAAACACTTCTGTACTACTACGCGCACCACAGATGTCAATATCCAACCACAATTTACCTACTCCCTCTACCTACCTTTAATCTACACCTCCCCGGTTATTCGTAAAGGGGTCCATTCTTCCCCCCATCCACTCCTTCGCACCATGCACTCCTTCGCACCATGCACTCCACTCCACACTCCCACTCCATTCATTCCATAACGCCAAGCTCTACTTGCACACCATGCAAGCCAATGCACTCATCGTCATTAACGCACACGCGCGCGCACGCACGCACACACACACACACACACACACACACACACACACACACACACACACACACACACACACACACACACACACACACACACACACACACACACACACACACACACACACACACACACCTTTCACGAGCATTGCCTCTCAATTCCTCATTTCACCAGCATAACCAGGAATCTCATTCATACACAATTTCTTCACACACACAGCATTCTCGAGCATTGCCTCATTTGCTGACCAGCACTATAAGGACTTCCATACGCAATGCCTCATTTCATCACGCTCACCACAAAGATTCTCATACACACAGCATCATTGAAGCTATCTACCCCCTTCTAATACTAGAGCTCCCCGTCATCCCTTATACTACGCACATCCCACGTCATTATCAACTACTCTACTCTACGTCCACACTACAGGTACAATGTCACTACTTAACTCTCAGTCACCTATGGTCATCTCTAGGTCCCTATACATTTATCCTAACCCTCCTGGGCTAGTTTGTACTGCCACCCCATAATCTATTGCTCCTCTGCCAAAAATGGATGTGAGGGATGGTAGAGCTACCATCCCTCTACACCATATACCATTCGCCATCCCTATCACTATCCGTTTGCTACTCTGAGCCTCTCGGGGTGGAAATACATCTTTTTACAGCTCGGCTTCGAAAAGCCGGCTATGCGTGCGGATGGACATTCTCCTGTAGGTTCGGTCCGTCCGGCAGTTTCGATTCTGGGGAGGAGGCATAACCGGGCCGAGGTTCCACGGTCCATCTCGGCGCGGAACCTCGCGGTCTCCGGCCCGATGACCCAACCTCGCCCGGTCGGAACACCGCGCCCGCCATGGGGCGAAGGTCCGACCTGGCCTTTCTCCCCCAGAATCGTGCCGGTCGCCGCTATGGCGCGGCACCGACCATACAGGGTGGAGCCCGGCCCGAATCGTGCACGGCGCTCCTTGCAGGAGCGACGTGGCAACGATCCCCACCGGCCCCCGCAGCACACAAAACGCACCACGCCCCGAGAGCTCGCGTCGGCTACCCGTCAGCCTAACCGCTGCCCCGGTCAGCGTCGATGCCCGACTCGCATGCTCACACCACGCGCTCCTTTCTCTACTCACACATCCCATACACTCCGTCAATTCCGCCACCGCACTCCCTCGTGCACACCACCCAGGCACACTCACACACTCCGTTACACACCTCTCTCGCACACACCCTGGTGCATGCTCCTCTGTTACGTACTCCGTAACACTCACGGGTGTGCACTCTGTTGCTGCACACCCACTCAGCGCACACCTACCCACGGGTGTGCAATTCCCTATCGCACACCCAATGACGCGCTCCGGTGTGCTTCCCCGCACACTCGCCACAACCAAATCAAGTGTGCATCCTCACACACGCTCCTCATCCATCCCAGGTGTGCATTCTCGCACACGCTCCTCATCCATCCCAGGTGTGCATCCTCGCACATGCTCCTCATCCATCCCAGGTGTGCATCCTCGCACATGCTCCTCATCCATCCCAGGTGTGCATCCTCGCACACTCTCTCCATCCATCTCACACTCTTTCGCAATCACTCTCACACATACACTCTGTTGTGCATTCTCCCTCGCACTCTGTAATACACTCACTCTTCGGCGCCGTTCGCACACGCGCGCCATTTCCACTCACACAGTGCACCAAGGACCTCCTACGAGCGCCCGGGTGACGTCTGGATCCCAAGCGCGCGAAAAATCCTTTCACGCCAAAAACCTTTGCGCCAAATCTTTTCGCGCCATATACTAACCTACTCACCTTGGCGCTTCCTCCTCTTCGCTCCACCACCTGCAAACTTTCATTTTGGTGATTAAGCACGGCATCACTCGAGCACGGCTACAGACTTTGCATGCATTCCATCTCAATCTCCGATATATCCTCCATACCTGCCATCTCTCCAACCCCAATTTCCACTATCACCATTACATTCTCTTTGTCCTCGACGACCGCCGGCACATATTAATTTGCCCTGTCCAATTCGGCGGCCGTCGGGTTTTTCACACCCCGAGTCGCGATGTCTATCCCGGTCCACCCGGCTGTGCTTTGCTCAACTTCGCTCAACCCGCGCTTCTCAAGCCGCGCTACCTCGTCGCGTACCCCCACAACCTTTCCACCCGATCTGCGGTCTATGTCTCTCCCATATTTTTCTATGTGGCCACCCATTCTGTTTTCGAACCCTGTTAACTAGTCCTTCATTCTTTTCGTTTGATTTTCTCGGGTGGCCATCCTGTTTTCCAACCCCGTTAACCCTTCGTTCATTTGGCTGCTCACGTCCTCCAATTGGGCCCCTAATTTACTTTCTAACCCCCCCCCCCCCAATTTGCTGTCTAATCCCCCAAATTTGCTTTCTAATCCCCCCAATTTGCTGTCTAATCCCCCAAATTTGCTTTTTAATCCCCCCAATTTGACTTCTAACCCCCCAATTTGACTTCCCAATTGCTCCCCCAGTTTATTACTCTGAGCATCCATTTTATTTTCCATCTGCTTACTATTCTTTGCCATCTCCATTTGTATGACCGCCTGTAGCTGCGCCATGAGGTCCTGCATGTCCATCCCTCCCGCTTGCGCAGCGGGCGCGGCCCTCGTCGCCATGGGTGAGGCGCCGCCATTTTGTGCGCCTGCAACCCCCACTACCGCACCTTCTTCATTTACCTCCTCCATCTCTCCCAATTGTTCTTCCCTGGGGTCCTGGGTTGCCTCTAACTCCTCTTCTATTTCCCCCACCGGCATCCGATCGCCTTGGTTATCCATGGCACAATTCAATTTGGATGTTAATAAAAATTTCGGCCGCTCGTAATTTCGACCAAATTTTTGTCCAAAAATATAAAAATTTGGTTCGGGTCCAAATCCCGCACCCAGACACCAATTGTTATGCCCAATATGCACAATTGGTGTCCAAAATTTTGTCTAACAAATTTAGTCCTGGGTTCCAAATCCCAAATCCTGACTACCAATTGTTACGGATCTCGGGGGTCTGCGCTCCCCTTATCAGGGGGGGGGGGGTTAATCCCCTTGTCTTTTTATCTGACCGACCCGAGTCCTGGGGGTTAGAACGTCCTTCCCGGCGCGGCGTTAGATAGGGTTTGTTAGGCCTAGGGGTTCACTACTACCTAAGTACCAACGCCGGCCGGAAATGAGGGAATAACTCCCGCTCGAACCACGGATACGATGGAAAATGCCGAGCGGATAGCAATCCGCGATCCGAGCTATTAACAAAGAGACTAAACCCGATTCTGAGCGGTTTCAATCGCGCCACGTTTACCCAATGATAGAAAGGACGGATGCGATCGGATGGAGAGGAAACCAGAAGGTAGGACGAACAAAAATGGGTTTATTAACAAATGTACAGAAAGAAGAGGAAAATAAAGGATGTACAGGAAAGGAAGAGGAAGAAGCAGCACACAGGGCAGTCTTATTGCAGTCTTAACGTAGGACCCCAGACAAACATACACACTCACACGGGGATTGTAGCTGGTGGATGGTCAGGTAGAGGGATTGGAGATGGATTGTAGATGGATTGTAGATGGTCCGGCGATGGGGTCCAGGCTCCGGTCCAGCGTACGAAACCCGGCAGGCAGCTTCGCGCGTAGTTGGACGCGAGCAGACAGTTTATGTAACGTGGGAGGCTGGGACGCTGCGTACGTAATATTTGTACGGTCGTGCTAAACGCACCCGCTCCAATGTTCTCTAATGCAAGTGCACCCTTCTTCAGCAAGTCTCGTACAACCGGCGCTCTCTCATTAAAGAGTTTACAACGCGCGCGCCTCCAACCAGTTCCGTACAACCAGCGCTCTCCCGTCCAAGTCCTGTTACAATGCGCGAATCGTGCCAGACCTCTCGCAAATGTGCGCTCTCCCATCCAAGTCCGTAAAAGGGCTTTGCGCTCGCCTTTTTATAACGCGCCACGCGATCACTCCACACTCCACAAAGCCACGCCTGTCGGCGATCTCACCTCGGCCCTGGTTGGCTGGTGAGGGCTTACCGGCCACGCCTTTGACGGCTGGTTGACATGCCACACCTTCTTCTTGGCGTTCCGCCCCCTTTTTCCTGGCCTCACCGCATGTCTTATGGCGGCGCTTGAGCGAGCTATGAGGCACCGACTGTAGGGGCGCGTAATGGCGTCGCTTGGAGAGGGAGGTCGCAAAATGGACGGAATTGGGACCTACTCTTGTTTAATTGATGCAACGCAGATTCAACTATTGGAAACACGGCCTTATCTAAAACACATACTAATGAAATAACTGAAGTCCTATGGTGGCCTACGTGTTGCTTGTGGCCTAACTAGGGGTGCTACCTTTAACCTTTTAATGATGTTGAATTTACAAGAATTTATATACAAGTGTGTGTTCTAAAACCGCAACAATATATATATTCCGTTGTACTTGGGGGTACCGTATATTCCAATTATCCAACCGTATATTCCAATATACGTATATATATTATCGTATATATTATAATATACGTATATATTATACGTATATATTACGTATATACGTATATATTATAATTATCCAACCGTATATTCCAATCCAACCGTATATTCCAATATTCCAATTCCAAAGGGTACCGTATATTCCAAACCGTATATTCCAATATATATACAACAACAATATATATATATATAAAGACTTCCGTTGAACTTGGGGCCGACTCAGAAGAAGACCTTTGTTGGTCGAAAGCTTGTCGAATTAAAGATCGAAGCCCTGAAGCTACGTCCGCGTCTTATTCAATCTCCCGATTATTTATTCAATGCAAATGAGACGCCCTGCTCGTACTGTGTAGTTTCTACTATTTCTCACAGTTATACATATATATATTCTGTTTGACCAATAATTGTGGCATTAGTCGATTCATTGGACCTCCTTTATTTTGACCTCCTTTTAGCCTTTACAACAGCTTTAGCTTTTCCGTAGCACTGATGAGATTAGATTATGGCTGCATTTAATTTTAATTTCTCAATCCAATTATGCTAAAGCTGTTGTTGGGCTAATACCCTGGTGTTGGGCTAGCGGCCAGGGTGCCAGCTTAGGATCCTAGGATCCTGGGTTCGAATCCCGGTCGATCGCGGAATTAACGCCAGGGGGGTTGACTCAGCCTGTCATCCTTCCGAGGTCGGCAAATTGAGCACCAATTAACTGGTAATTCCCTGTGTATTGCAAGAAGTGACTAACAGGTTTGGTGGCAGGAAGGGCATCCGGCCATAAAACATTGCTTCAAAAAGGGAAGAAAAAAAAGGCCAACCCCTGCTCTGCAGGGAAAAATGGCCTCTAAAGGTGGTTCACTGATTGAGAGGCAGTTCTTTTCTACCATTCCATTTTAAAGTGTTTGTGTGTTTTGCTAGAAAAGAAATCCTATTCATCCGTAACTTAAAAATGCAAGTGGAAGACTGCCAAGTCTGAAAAGTCATATCGGCGCTTTCCCAACCTCGTTGTCCTGCTGCAGCTGTTGCCTGTCGTTACTCATCACTGCAAGGGTTGCCTTCATTTCCCGGAATTCCCGCAGTTTCTCCGATAGCTGCACCTGAGCAGAGCCAAGAGAGAGGATTCAGTGTGAGGAATGAGATTAGAGTTCACCACGAGAATACGTCGGATGGGTGACAGCAACACCGGTGCGACAATCACCAAAAGACCCTGGCGCGTACCCGAGAGCTACCACTGGTTCATCTTTTACTCTTTTGTTGCGATTTATGATTGGTCGAGAATCTGTGATTAGCTCATTACGTCCGATGATGTGGCTGTGATGACGGAAACCTTCTCTTCATTAGCTCGCTCTCAACTCCTTATTCAACTAAACCTCATGGAAATTCAACAACAAAAGCAACAAATCGTAAAATATGATTTGGAGTAAAAGTATATTTTAACTTAACAAACCAATGTATAAGTAGAGTCCTCAACAAAAGTGTAAGAAGATATTAGAACAAAAGAATGTAACAAAAGCCAATGATGATATTTTAATGACAGTGTAGTGTTGTGTTAATTAGCTGCTTTAATATTTAAATTAAACATTCAGGAGATGCAGCAAATACACATGATGTTTGTTTCATGGCTTCTCATTTGGCTGTTTAACTCTTAACTCAATCGGCAGAGTTTGCACCACGAAACGACAAGACAGGGTTCAAACTTGGCAATGGAACAATCAAAATGCCAACCTTGGTACAATCCTCCTGCTGAGCAAGCCGCCGCTGTAGGCCCCCAGCCAGTCGCCGCTCTTCACGTAAACTCAAAAGCAACTTTTGCAGGTTTTCAGAGAGCGCGGTTACTTGATCGCTCTGTGACTGGCATTGCACACACCAGGTTCACATGATGAGGGCACATGTATCAGATCAACTCCAATCAATCAATCATCAAATAAACGTGAAGCTCGTTGGTGGAAAAGTACATCTCTTTTTTTTTTGTTTTTGTTTTTTGTTTTTTTTTTGGTTGTTTTTTTTGTTGTTTTTTTTGTATACAAGATCGAGGCTCGTGAAAGAGCGAACATTAATCACACAAAAAGACAAACCGACACATAAAACATATAACATCGGGAGCGGTAGACAAGATGGGGAGAGGGGGGGAAGGACACAAACACAACATTTGAGAGCAGGGACCGAGAGACATGGAGACATCGAGAGATCTGAGAGAGGGCGAGGGCTTTGGGGGGGGGGGGGGGAATGGGAAGGGGGCGGTGGGAGAGGTATAAAACATATGGACACTGCCAGGACTTCCAGGAAAGAAGTTGGAATTTCAAACAAGGTGGATCTGGGGTGAATTAGCGGGGGTAGAAAAGATCAAGGTTTTGGATGGGGGAAGATAAGAGATGGTGGTGAACAGCTGTTTTAAAGACCTGGAGGGAGGAGTGGGATTGAAGGGAGTGAGGGAGTTTGTTCCAGAGGCGGGAGAAAAGAGGAATGAAAGAGTGAAGGTGAGCAGAGAGCCGAGATTTCGGCAGTTTAACCATCAGAGGGTTGCTGGCAGATCTTGTGCGACCTGTAGGAATATTTGGGGGACAGAGCACAGAGAGAGCTGGGGGTGCAAGGCCGGAGAGGAGTCGGTAGAAAACAGAAAGACCACCTACCTACCTGCGGTGAGTGAGTGAAAGGCCCTCAGAGATAGCTTCATCGCGGGAGATTCCAATAATTCTGAAAGCTTTGGTTTCAACAGCGTGAAGCCGAGCTAGGTGTGAGGCAGGAGCACCGGCCCATAGGGGAGAACAGTATTCCATTGAGCTGCAGATGAAAGCCTTGTAGGTGGTGAGGAGCTCAGGTGTGCCGAGGAAGGACTTCGCACGACGGAGGATGCCCAGTCGGCGACTGGCTTTGGAGGCCAGCTTGGAAATGTGGTTTTCCCAAGAAAGATCATGGCAGATAGTGAGACCCAAAAGCTTGAGCGACAGAACTTCTTGGAGAGGATTGTTGAGAAAGTAGATGGGAGGGTTGTCCAGTCGATCTTTTCGGAGAGACATAGTAAGAGTGTGAGATTTGTCAGGATTGAAAGACATGTTCCACTTGTTTGACCAGTCTGTGATTTTGTCCAAGTCTTCAGAGAGTGAGGAGGCTGCAGACTGCCGATCTGAGGGATGAGGAATGGAGCGGCAGAGAGTGGAGTCATCTGGAAAGAGATAGAGAGGATTTTCAAGAGAGTCAGAGAGATCATTGATGGAGACCAGAAAAAGCACAGGGCCCAGAACACTGCCTTGGGGAACTCCAGCCTGAACAGGAAGAGGAGATGAGAGAAACCCATTCAGGGCCACACGTTGACGACGACTAGAGAGGAAGTCCGCCAGCCATGCGTGGAGATTTCCATGGATACCAAAGGAGGAGGGTTTGGTGAGCAGAGCGGGGTGCCAGACTGTGTCGAAGGCACGTGATATGTCGAGGGAGACAGCTCTAATTTCCTGTTTGGCATTGAGGACCTCCATCCATTGTTGAGACAGCAGAAGCAGCATGTCCAGAGTAGAGTGACCTGGTCTGAAACCAAATTGATGATTAGAGATCAAGCCATTGGAGAAGAGGAAAGATTTCATATCCGAAGCAATGATGGATTCCATGACTTTGCTGATAATTGGGAGAAGGCTGACTGGTCTGTAGTTGCTAGGATCTGTTTTTGCACCTTTTTTGTGCATAGCGGTGATGTTGGCTGATTTCCAAGCAGATGGCAGTTGACCTTGAGCAAAAGAGAGGGTGAAGAGAACAGAGAGAGGGTGAGATAGAGCGGCAGAGCAGGATTTTAGGACCCGTGGGCTGATGCCGTCGGGTCCAGTTGCAGAATCAGAGTCGAGGGTTGACAGAAACTTTTCCACCTTGTCAGGAGGAAAGGACACGGAGTCCAGGAGCAGCAGGGTACGACTGGGTATGGTGGGTACAGAGAGGGATGGGTTTGGGACACAAGATTTAGAGGCAAACACAGAGTTGAGGCATTCAGCTTTTTCACGTGCGGAGTCAGCTGTGTAGCCGTTTGAGGTAAGGGAGGGGATGGAGGGGGAACAAACACCAGAAACGGATTTGACCAGATGCCACCAGGATTTGGAAGAGGGAGACAGATAAGAGAGTTCGGTCTTGAGAACGGAAAGATATTGTTTCCTGGCTCGCCTGAGGGTGGACACACACTTGTTTCGGGCTTTGTGAAAGGAAATGAGATTTCCTTCCGTTGGATTTGCTTTCCAGGAGACGAAGGCAAGTTGTTTCTGGGCAACAGCCTCACCACAAGATTCCGTGTACTCTGGAGTCTAGATCAGGGGTTGGCAACCTTTTTGACATGGTGCCAGTTTGAAATGTTCTTGTTAATTCGTGTGCCATATCAACATTAAGTTTAACATTAAGTTTAATTATGACACCACATCAAAAAAATATTTCCAACAGACATGGAATTTTATTCCATCCATATAGGCTACATGCATAGCAACAACATTTTAAAGAAACATTTATCTCACATAATTAGGACATTGTAATGATCATTTTATCATTGTAAAATTTGTCCCCCATGAGGTGACAAATTATATGCACGGGCCCCATTTCAAAACACTGCTTTCAGGAACTCATTTACAACATATTGCATTGGGAACAAATGTCAAAAAGGGAGAATAAACTGTATCAAACAGAAATACTAGTACTATACAAGATTGCTGCCATCCTCATGAAAACATCCACATCTGAGTTGGAACAAGTACAAAAAGTTTTAATTAAAACAAAAGCTGCGTCGATGTTACACAATGCCTAGATGCAGCTGTGCCTATAACGTCGATGTTATAGGCACAGGACATTCCTATTGATTCGATTACTTGATGTTATTTTTGTGCAAAGTGAAAATATATCTCGGCAATTTCCCGTGTGTGGCGACGAATTTTTAATATATCTCGGCATTTTCCCGTCTGTTATTTCAAGTGGTGTATGACTGACCATGCCGCGATTTAAAAAATATATATCTCGGCAATTTCCCGTGTGTGGCGACACGTGAACGAAGCTGTGCTCCTCTCTCCACATTATTGTGACGACGTATAAATTAAATATTTCATCGTGACGATTGTCATCAAATGGACGAATTTTTAATATATCTCGGCATTTTCCCGTCTGTTATTTCGGGCGGTGTATGACTGACCATGCCGCGATTTAAACAAAATATATATATATCTCGGCATTTTCCCATCTCTTATTTCGGGCAGTGTATGACTGACCATGCCGCGATTAAAAAAAAAAAAATCTCAATGGACTTGAAGTTACAGGCCTTTGAGAATTCATTTCGTTCTATAAAGGGCAACTTTCATCGGATTTTCTTCCCATTTTTTTTCAACTGAGTCTAAAACTATGTTAGCGACTGTGAAAAATGAAATGATATATCGAATTTGATTTGAAATAAAACTGTGTGAGAGAGGAAGACACCACGGGCCTACAAAACAGGCCTCAAAGCTATGCGAGTTAATAAAATGGTGGATATTTGTTTATATGAAGGCTCTCCCAGAATGGGTGGAGCTATGGTTCCCAGAATGGGTGGAGCTTTGAGGTTTTGTCTTCTCTGCAAGAACAAGAAGAACAACAACAACAACAGCAGAGGGCACTCTATGACCAGCGTCTGCGACGCGGCTAAAAAAAGAGATGGACAAACAGCTACATATGCAAACCCATGTGTACCACAAATAAACAGATGCCTACCAGTCAGTGTGATCCCTGGCCCTGCTTTCCTTTGCTGAGCTCCATTATCTGGGGGTTGTAGTTAGTCACTTTAAGTTGCACACATGCTTCGGAGTGGTCGGTTGTCAAACGACTGCGGGAGGGGCTGAGCACGTTCTTCATGTGTGAGAATATCTGCTCACAGAGGTACGTTGACCCGAAGACTGACGGCAAAGCCAGTGCAACGTTCCGGAGACAGCTGAACTTCTTCGGCACGGATGTCCAGCAGGTGAAGATGCAGGTTCCGTGATCTTGCGCTGCCGTGGTTTCTAGTCGTTTCTGTAGCTCTGCAAACTTAGTCACCCACAGTGTTGAACTCTTCAGCTCAATCAGCTGCATTTCCATGTCCTGTGTATCCAACCAGTCTATCAGAGATAAATCCAATTCGTGTCCATCAAAGCTGTCTGGCTTGATCAAGAAAGAGAACATGGGTCCATACTTCTGAAAGTCCCCAAATCGTGTTGTGAACTCCGACTCAAACTCACTCAGGTATCTGCATATTTCAGCAGTGCTGATGTTGTGCTGCGAGGACAGCTCCCTTACGTGTCTGAAATAGCGGAAAGTGGAGGTAGCAACATCGCTTGAAAAGATTGCTAGCTTGCCGACAAAATCGTCCATGTGTCGAACATGTCCAAAACAATTTGCCCTGCACCTTGCAGTCGGAGATTGAGCTCGTTGAGGTATCCCGTAATATCCGTGAGAAACATAAGTTTCACAACCCACTTCTTGTCCTCGAGTTCTGGGTAGTTTTGGCCCTTTTCAGGCAGGAAGGCCTTGATGGCATCAAAGCAGCTGACAAACCGCTCCAAAACTTTTCCGCAGCTTAGCCAGCTAACCGCTGAGTGGAGAGGGATATCTTTGTATGTGCAGTTCATTTCCTCGAGCAGGGACTGGAACTGTCGGTGTGTCAGAGCAGATCGCTTAACTATGAAGTTAATAACCTTTACTACCGTAGCCATAACCTCATTAAGATCTGAAATTGACGTCTGTGCACAGAGGTTTTATTGGTGTATTATGCAGTGGAGTTTCATGATGGGGTGACCGACGTTTTCCTCAATTAATCCGACAGCTCCCGTCTGTTTCCCGACCATGGCGGGGGCGCCATCTGTTGTCACTGCAAAAATCTTCCTGATGTCAATCCCTCGCTCCTCAAAATGTTCCATAAACACCTTGGCTATGTCCTCACCTTTTGTTGTGTCCGACATTGGCTTTAAGCAGCAGAGTTCCTCTCTTGCAGTCAAATCACAGTATCTTGCCATGACTATCAAACGTGGTATGTCATTCATGTCCACGCTCTCGTCAAGTGCAATGCTAAATACCACAGCATCTTTTAACCCAGCTATTTGCTGCGCTCTGACATTTTCTGCCATTTCTTCGATGCGTCGCTCAACACTTCTAGCTGACATGGGAATATCATTCATTCTTGATTTGATTATCTCTTTGTTTGGTAAACCTTCAAACAGAACCTCTGAGCTACAGAGAAAAGCCTCTTTAATATATTCACCATCAGTGAATGGCTTTCCGCATTTCGCAATGCAATGAGCAATGCGATATCTTGCTTCAGTCGCATGGTTTTTAGCAGTGGCAAAGATTTTGAGGGTGTTGGCTTGCTTCCCATACCTGGACACGGCACGTTTGATGGATTCTGCCTTGTCTGCCTGATCTTTGAAAGTTTTCTCGTGCTTTCTCTCAAAATGGCGCTCAACACTCGACGTTCGACAAACAACATTTTCAAAACATAAAGTACACACAGCATGGTCCTTCTGAAAAACAAAACCCCACTCTTCTGTCCATGGGGTCTGGAATGCCCGAACCTTTACTTCAGCTTTCTTAGCTAGCGGGGTTGCCATTATCTACCGAACCTGAACCGCTTCACTGCAATTCCTGTGGGAAATGTGAGCGGGAGGCCATACCGTCAATCAAACTAATTAAGTCAGGCCCCGCAACAGCCAATGGCTGTTCAAGAGGTGATTTGGCATGCAGCTGAGAGGGCACTGCTTTCGCCAGTGTGCCAATGATTATGCTGCCGCGTGCCAAAGGTGGCACGCGTGCCTAAGGTTGCTGACCCCTGGTCTAGATAAATCATTCAATCAACACACACAACAAACTACTGATTGGGATACAGTGGGTTATTGGGATGCAGAAGGTGGCAGTGTGGAACGTGTTACAGTGTGCAGTGAGATGCAGCAGGTTGCAGCATGCAGAAGGCTGCAGCATGTAGCAGGTTGCATTGTAAAGTAGGTTGCAGTATACAGTACGTCACAGCATACAGTACGTCACAGCATACAGTATGCCGCTGCATACAGTACGTCATGGCGTACAGTATGCCGCTGCATACAGTACGTCGCAGCATGCAGAGGGTTGCATTGGGCAGCAAGTTACAGCATGTAGCAGGTTGCAATGTAAAGTAGGTTGCAGTATACAGTACGTCACAGCATACAGTACATTGCAGCATACAGTACATCGCAGCATACAGTATGTCGCAGCGTACAGCTCTTCGTAGCGTACAGTACGTCGCAGCGTACAGTCCGTCGCAGCATACAGTCCGTCGCAGCATACAGTCCGTCGCAGCATACAGTCCGTCGCAGCATACTGCACGCCGCAGCATAGTGTACATCACAGCATCATACAGTACGTCATACAGTATGGCATACAGCACGTCGCAGCATACTGTACATCACAGCATCAAACAGTACGTCATACAGTACAGCATACTGCACGTCACAGCATACAGTACGTCGCAGCATACAGCACGTCGCAGCATAACGCACGTCGCAGCATAACGCACGTCGCAGCATAACGCACGTCGCAGCATACCGCACGTCGCAGCATACCGCACGTCGCAGCATACCGCACGTCGCAGCATACCGCACGTCGCAGCATACCGCACGTCGCAGCATACCGCACGTCGCAGCATACCGCACGTCGCAGCATACCGCACGTCGCAGCATACCGCACGTCGCAGCATACCGCACGTCGCAGCATACCGCACGTCGCAGCATACCGCACGTCGCAGCATACCGCACGTCGCAGCATACCGCACGTCGCAGCATACCGCACGTCGCAGCATACCGCACGTCGCAGCATACCGCACGTCGCAGCATACCGCACGTCGCAGCATACCGCACGTCGCAGCATACCGCACGTCGCAGCATACCGCACGTCGCAGCATACCGCACGTCGCAGCATACCGCACGTCGCAGCATACCGCACGTCGCAGCATACCGCACGTTGCAGCGTACAGTACATCGCAGCATACAGTATGTCGCAGCATACAGTACGTCGCAGCATAGTCTGTCGCGGCATACAGTACATCGCAGCATACACTACGTCACCGCATGCAGTGCATCTCGGCATACAGTACATCACAGCGTACAGTATACCACGTCATACTGTACACCACAGAATACAGTATGTCGCAGCATACAGTACACCTCAGCATACAGTATGCCGCAGCATACAGTATGTCTCAGCATACAGTATGTCACTTCATACAGTACGTCACTTCATACAGTACATCGCATCATACAGTATGTCACATCATACAGTACGTCACAGCATACAGTATGTCACAGCATACAGTATGCCGCAGCATACAGTACGTCGCAGCATACAGTACGTTGGTGTACAGTATGCTGCGGCATGCCGTATGGCACAGCAGCCAGTACGGCGCAGCATACAGTATGTCGCAGCATACAGTATGTCGCAGCATACAGTATGTCGCATCATACAGTACGTCGCATCATACAGTACGCCGCATCATACAGCACACCGCAGCATACAGTACCTTACAGCATGCAGTATGTTGCAGCATACAGTATGTTGCAGCATACAGTATGTTGCAGCATACAGTATGTTGCAGCATACAGTGCCCTGCGGCATACAATACGTTACAGCATGCAGTACATTGCAGCATACAGTATGTCACAGCATACAGTATGTCACAGCATACAGTACGTCACAGTATACAGTACGTCACAGCATGCAGTACGTCGCATCATGCAGTACGTCGCATCATACAGTACATCACATCATACAGTCCATCGCAGCATACAGTACGTTGCAGCATGCAGTAACTTACAGCATGCAGTATGTTGCAGCATTCAGTATATTGCAGCATACAGTATGTTGCAGCATACAGTACCCTACGGCATACAATACGTTACAGCATACAGTACATTGCAGCATACAGTACGTCACAGCATACAGTATGTCACAGCATACAGTGCGTCACAGCATACAGTACGTCGCAGCGTACAGTCCTTCACAGCGTACAGTACGTCACAGCATCCAGTGCGTCACAGCATACAGTGCATCACAGCATACAGTACGTCGCAGAATGCAGTACGTTGCAGCATGCAGTAACTTACAGCATGCAGTACGCCACATCATACAGTACACCGCAGCATACAGTATGTTGCAGCATACGATACAGTCCCCTGCAGCATACAATACGTTACAGCATACAGTACATCACAGCATACAGTCTGTCACAGCATACAGTACATCACAGCATCCAGTACATCGCAGCATACAGTGCATCGCATCATACAGTGCATTGCAGCATACAGTATATTGCAGCATACAGCTGGGGCTTGTGACCTTATTATTTGAGCTTCCACAGGAACAGATTAATGAAAGCATACACCATGTTCAAAGTAGAAGCAGTATCGTTGTATCAGATGCCACTATTATTGTTATTTCGTGTTCATTATAGGCAGTAAAAGTACCATTTTTAATTGTACCATTTTTAAACACCATAGGGCATAGATAATACAAGTATTACCCTCATAAAATGGAGAGCTCACAAGGTTGAGCCAGGACCCCATCCTACCTTGGCTTGCTGCACAAAGCGTTCTCTCTCCAGTTCCCAGGCAGTGAGGGAGTCCTCGGCAGCGTGCTGCGAGCTTATAATCCTGCTCCGCAAGCAATCACAATTGATACGCTGCCGATGCAGTTCAGCCGCGGTTGTGTCTCGAGTGTTGGCAGCACGACGCAACTCCTCACTCAGGAGCTTGAGGCGTTGAGCATCGCCTGCATGTTCGTCCTCAACAAGGCGCAGTTTTTCACGCACATGGGCCAGTTCCTCCTACCCAGCACAAAACGCAGAACATTTTCAAGTAAACTTGCAATTATTTGTTTTCTTGTATTTTATATACGTGTCGAGGCTCATGGAAAAGCAGAACACCAGGAAGCAAAAGGTCAACATAAAATGGGGTGAAGACAGGAGGACAAATGTACCACACCATGAGGAGGAGCGTTTCTCAAGATTGGCAGCTAGGGTCGGTAGGTGTAGTAAAGTTCAGGAGATACAAAAAGAGAAGGAAACAAGATGAGTCAGATGGCAGGATACTTGAACGCCTGCAGAGAAGAGGATGAGAGAAGACTATTCCACATGCCAAGGAGAAGAATTCATGAATATAAGTCACGTTGAACTGCCACGAGAGAAGGGTGACAAGTTCAGCATTCTGGTCGGGCACATACAATCTGAAAGAACAGGGAATGGGCAGAGAGGTGAGAAGATTGGAGGAGCCAGGCCAGAAAAGCTGGTAAAAGCATACAAAGTCACCAACCTGCCTGCAATGAACAAGAATCAGACAATGGGATTCAACCTCCTATTACAAGTTACCAATGACAGAGAAACCAAGGAATCCATGCCCTCAAAAGGGGAAAAATGAGCTGTAACACCAGTCTAAAGGAAGCAACCACACACCATAACAGTTTTGGATAAGGTATTGTACACCATTATAAGTTGAGGATGCAAGGAAGAGTTGACCTTCCGGATAATTCCGAGGAGGATAGCTTGGAAACAATATCTGCCCAAGACAGGTTATAGTTGAAGATAAGGCCCAGGAAATCCAGAATATACCTCTCCCTGAAGCTGACAACAGAAGTAAATTAGCGAATTAGCCAGTCAGTCCTTATGGAGGGATAAAATGACTATATGTCATTGTGGGGATTCTCTGCATACATACAGGGCCTCCAGAAAGTATTCACACCCTTTGACTTTTTTCACATTTTCTTGTGTTACAGCCTGAATTTAAAATGGATGTATTGAGATTTTATTGTCACTGATCTACACATAATACCCTGTAATGTCAACGTGGAAATGTGTTTCTTTTGGGGGTTTTTTGCAAAATAATTAAAAATGAAAAGCTGAAATGTATTGAGCCAAAAAGTATTCAACCCCTTTGCGATGACACTCCAAAATGAGCTCAGGTGCATCCAATTTGCTTTAATCATCCTTGAGATGTCTCTACAACTTGATTGGAGTGCATCTGTGGCCAATTCAATTGATTGGACATGATTTAGAAAGAAACACACCTTTCTATGTAAGATCCCACAGTTCACAGTGCATGTCAGAGCAGAAACTCTACCATGAAGTCCAAGGAACTGTCCGTAGAACTCCGAGATTGAATTGTGAGGAGGAATAGATCTGAGGAAGGGTATAAAACAATTTATAGTGTTGAAAGTTCCCAAGAGCACAGTGAGCTCCATTATTAGGAAATGGAAAGAATATGGAACTGCCCAGACTATTCCTAGAGCTGGCCGTCTGACTAAACTGAGCGACCGGGCAAGAAGGACCTTGATCAGGGATGTGACCAAGAACCTATTGATCACTCTGACAAAACGAGAGTTCCTTGGCTGAGATTGGAGAAACTGCCGGAAGGACAACAGGTCTTTTGCACTCTGAAGCAGGTTCTCCTCAAGGATTTACCTGTACTTGGCTCCATTCATTGTTCTCTCTATCCTTACAAGTTTCCCAGTCCCTGCCGCCGAAAAGCATGGAATGGAATACTGTTCTCCCCTATGGGCCGGTGCTCCTGCCTCACACCTAGCTCGGCTTCACGCTGTTGAAACCAAAGCTTTCAGAATTATTGGAATCTCCCGCGATGAAGCTATCTCTGAGGGCCTTTCACTCACTCACCGCAGGCAGGCAGGTAGGTGGTCTTTCTGTCTTCTACCGACTCCTCTCCGGCCTTGCACCCCCAGCTCTCTCTGTGCTCTGTCCCCCAAATATTCCTACAGGTCGCACAAGATCTGCCAGCAACCCTCTGATGGTTAAACTGCCGAAATCTCGGCTCTCTGCTCACCTTCACTCTTTCATTCCTCTTTTCTCCCGCCTCTGGAACAAACTCCCTCACTCCCTTCAATCCCACTCCTCCCTCCAGGTCTTTAAAACAGCTGTTCACCACCATCTCTTATCTTCCCCCATCCAAAACCTTGATCTTTTCTACCCCCGCTAATTCACCCCAGATCCACCTTGTTTGAAATTCCAACTTCTTTCCTGGAAGTCCTGGCAGTGTCCATATGTTTTATACCTCTCCCACCGCCCCCTTCCCACGCCCCCCCCCCCCCCCCCAAGCCCTCGCCCTCTCTCAGATCTCTCGATGTCTCCATGTCTCTCGGTCACTGCTCTCAAATGTTGTGTTTGTGTCCTTCCCCCTCTCTCCCCATCTTGTCTACCGCTCCCTATGTTATATGTTTTATGTGTCGGTTTGTCTTTCTGTGTGATTAATGTTCGCTCTTTCACGAGCCTCGACCTTGTATACAAAAAAAAAAAAAAAAAAAAAAAAAAAAAACAGACTCTGCAGCACATCACAAATCTAGGCTTCATGTGGGAGTGGCCAGACGGAAGCTACTCCTGAGAAAATGGCACATTACAGCATACCTGGAGTTTGCAAAAACGTACATGAAAGACTGAGAACATGCAGCAAAATATTCTTGGGTCTGGTGAGATGAAAATTTAACTCTTGGGCCTGAATGAAAAGCGCTACATCTGGTGGAAACCGAGGACAGCTCATCACCCATGTAACATCATCCCTACCGTGAAGCATGGTGGCGTCGCCATCATGCTATGGAGATGCTTTTCGGCGGCAGGGACTGGGAAACTTGTAAGGATAGAGAGAACAATGAATGGAGCCAAGTACAGGTAAATCCTTGAGGAGAACCTGCTTCAGAGTGCAAAAGACCTTAGACTGTGACGAAGATTTACGTTCCAACAGGACAATGACTCCAAGCATTCAGCAAAAGCAACACTGGAATGGCTTCAAAACAAGAACGTGAAAGTCCTTGAGTGGCTCAGCTAAAGCCCAGATTGGAATCCCATTGAGAATCTGTGGAAAGACTTGAAGATTGCTGTTCACCGACGCTCCCCATCCAACTTGACAGAGCTTGAGCAAATCTGCAAGGAAGAATGGGAGAAACTCCCCAAATTCAGATGTACAATGCTGATAGACATTCCCAAGAAGACTTTGTTGCAGCCAAAGATGCTTGTATGCAGATGCAATACTTCTGTATTTTTAATTTTGTATTATTTTGTTAAAAGAAAAAATTCCACTGGCATTATGGTGTATTATGTGTAGATCAGTGTCAAAAAAACTCTATTCAATCCATTTAAAATTCAGGCTTTAACACAACAAAATGTGAAAAAGTCATTGAGTGTGAATACTTACCAAAGGCCCTGTTCAAATTAGATGATCAAATTATTCTCAAGGCAACGAGTTGTCGGCGTGAATTACCTGGCCAAGTGACTGTGAAGTTATCTTCAAAATGACAATGGATTTTTCAGTGATGGAGATAGATCATAAATGCAGATCAAGAACAGGATTGGTCCAAGAACAATACCTTGAGGGATGCCGACCTCTGGAGCCAAAACGTAGGAGAGAATGGCATCCAAATAAACTCCACTGTTAGTGAATGTGCAGAACATCCTACAGCCAGTCCCATAGGGGACCCGACTCTAAATACCAATAGATCACTGAAATGCTACAAGCCTTTGGAGCTTGAGTTTGTCTGGCTTTTGTTGATTTAAAATCAGTACCTTAACGTTAGAATGCTAAATCCAATGAGTATTTTTGATGTAAGGGTGGGTGGGATGGGTCGTGAGAGGATTTCCAGTATGATACAGTTGATGTCCTGGGTTGGGCGTTTGGCATTATATTCTCACAATCGACTCACCTTCTCACAAAGCACTTCCTGCAACTGCTTCCTGCAGAGCTTCAGCTGGTCCTGATAGCATTGCCCTTGGCCCTGTTTCTCGGCTAGTTGTTCGTGAAGCGCCACCAGCTCCCGGGCCAGTTCCTGCTCGTCCAGCTCTCGTATCCGTAGATGTTCCTTTTTCGGGGATCGAGGGGCATATTCGAATAGAGTGTCACAATTATCCTTTACGAGTGTCTGTTAGGTAGAGTGCGATGTTTATGCTCAAAAGTCTTTGATTAGATACTGGATGAATTGTTTATTCGATACGATTGTGTAATGTTTGTTGGGTGACTATTTTATTCAAAAAGTAGAGTAATGTGAAATGGTCACAAGTTATAATGTTATGGTTATTAGGCTTTCAACTGAATGGAAATAAATGTGAGAGAACGGAACATTTTGGGTTACTTCCGGACACTAAATCATCAACCATTTGTGATCAGTTTGTGGAGAGAGGGACTTTTGTGAATCTTCTCTCTCTGAGCACAGTATATCTCTCCAAGAGTACGAAAATACAAGGTAACCCTAACTGACCCCAATAGCATAGGATAAATAAACACCCAATCATGTGTACAAAATGATACACTGAAACGATACTACAGAGCGAAGTCATAAGCTTTTAAAAGCCATACCTTTTCTTCTCGAGCATTTTCAGAACTACCAAGACTAATAAGACGCCAGAATACATCGCTAAAGTACCAAGTTGGGAGATAACCAAACCGCAGAATTGTCCTTCTTTCTTCAGCCAGCCTAGTACAACAACGGCTGATGCTATTACAATGATTCTAACGGGAGGAAGCAACATTGTCTCTGACGCATTGCACTCATACCAAAACAAAAATAAAACTTTGATGAAACACAAAAAACAAACAAATAAACAACAAGCCGTTAAATTCCATTCACGCATGCGCAGACTGAGAAACCTTGCCATAATGATCTCTGCTGTGGATTGAAAGTGTAGTGAAATCGTATTCGTACTGAACCCGGGGTGATGCTCGCTGCTCGTTGTCACCGCTATTGTCACCGCTAGGGGCGTGACTATAAGACCCGCTGCTGCGACGGTGCTCCGAGACTTCTCCCTTGTGACATGTTACATCGGTAGCCTCGCTAACGGTACGCCTGTATAGAATATCTAGCTTGCTTGCATTGAATGATATGAATGGACCCATGAGATGTCGCATCGTATACTTATTGTGTATTTCTACTTTACAGGAATGATGTGATGATCTAAATGCAATTAAACCAACCATTGGACTAAAGTTGTGTGGACCTGATTGGTTTACCACAACACTTAATTGCATTTAAGATCCATGGCTGGCAACAAGACGCTGACGGTGTCCATCTTCAGCGCCGACCCTCAAGCCGCGGATGGAGGCTTGCAGCTGAAGCACTGGCTCCGACAACTGCAGAATCTTTTTGATGAGCCTGAGACTGCACCGACGGCTGCCGCGAAGCTAGCCACTCTCCACGCAAAAATCGACTACCGGGTGTACAACGCTATCGCTCAATGCGCGACGTACGACCTCTCCATCGCCGAGCTTAAACGGCTATACATAAAGGAAAAGAGCCCGGTGTACGCACGCTATTTGTTGCAAACGCGACGTCAGCAACCCAACGAGGCGATGGATCACTATGCCCAAGAGCTCCGGCAGCTTTTGCTGGACAGCGTCAGGGAGCCACGGACTCCCGCGCAGGCTCAGGATGATCGTCTTTTAGATGCCTTCATTGCTGGGGTCTCCTCCCAGGAACTAAGGCTCAAACTCTTGGAGAAGACCGACCTGACCTTCGCTACGGCACTCGAACAAGCGACAGTATACACCGAAGCGCGGATGCAATCGCACACCTACGACCGCACGCGCCTTTTGGCGGGCACCACACTACACGCCCGGCCGGAAAGTGCTACCGCCGAGGACGCGGATCCGCTCGCTGAACCCCGGGATGCTCCGGAGGATGACCCAGCCCTGACGGCTGCCGTTATGACCAGCAGACCCAAGGCCTTGCGCGGGGCCGCATGCTTTTTCTGTGGAGGGCCTCGTCATGCCCGGGTCGTGTGTCCGGCACGTGACGCTATATGCCATTTGTGCTCGCTAAAGGGACATTTCGCGAAAGTGTGCAGGAAAACGGCACGCGGCTCGCGGCACGTTGACTCGCGCAGTCGCGGACGCGCGGGCGCAGCGACCTTGAATGGGCTCATAGCGGAGCCCGCCAGCCAAGCCCGACACCCGGCGCCTTACCCGACTTCGAAGGGGAGGGCCCCTCTCTGCTGCCCCCTGGGCGCTCAGACGTCCTTGGCGGGCGTCACCGGACAGCCACCACCGTCTCCTTCTCCATCGGGCACAAAGGCCGTGTCCTTGGCCAAACTCCGGGCCACGCAAGGGGCTTTCAAACCTCGCCAAGCCCCTCGTACTCCTCGAGTCGTCCAGGAGCTAACAGCGGCCCACGCCCCGACAAAGGAGTTAAGGGAGCTTTCAAATACAACGGAGGCCTTTTGTCAAAGCGGCCAAAAATGTCAAAAGGCGATTTCGAATACTACGGAAGCCTTTTGTCAAAGCGGCCATAAATGTCAAAAGGCGATTTCGAATACTACGGAAGCCTTTTCCTGCCAAAAATGTCAAAAGGCGATTTCGGATACTACGGAAGCCTTTTTCTGCCAAAAATGTCAAAAGGCGATGTCAAATACTACGGAGGCCTTTTCTCGTCAGAATTGTCAGCTTTTGAATCGCGAAACACTGGAATGCTGGGGAAAGCCCTCTGATGACGATAATGGATTCCCCATGGTCAACGCAGACTCCGGCCACGACCGCAAAACTGCTGCTGGCGTAGGATCCACCCGCGAGGCTGGTCCGACCCATTCGGGGGGCTCAGTCCCGCTCCCAGCAGCCTCGTCTGGCCTGGCTCAAGCCCTTATTCCCCTTATGGTTGAAGGCCATTGTGTTCGGGCCTTGGTGGATACAGGATCTACGGATAGTTTTATCGACCAGCGACTTGTGCTCAGGCATGGATGGCGGATCTGGCGGTCTACGAGACGGATCTTCATGGCTTCCCAGGGGCTTCGGCTCAGCACGAAGGGGGAATGCCGATTAAAACTCGTGCTAAAGGGACGGGTTTTCCCTGATGTACACCTTATGGTTTTACCCGCATTATGTGCTGATATTCTGTTAGGACACGATTTTCTTAAGCTGCATGGACGTCTGGTAATGGAGTTTGGTGGGCCTGACACTCTTGTTGTGGGGGCGGACGACGCGCTAGCGGTGTGCGCCCTAGCGCAAATGGACGTCCAGCCGCTTTCGCTGTTCCCCAATCTAACTTCCGACTGCACCCCTGTCGCGGTAAAATCACGACGCTACTCTCGCGCTGACATGCAATTCATTGCGGACGAAACGGCTCAGCTCTTGAAAGACGGCATCATAGAGCCTAGTAGGTCGCCGTGGCGCGCCCAGGTCTTGGTGGTGCGCAGCGAGGCCCATCGCAGACGCATGGTAATCGACTATTCCCAAACGATTAACCGCTTTACACAGCTGGATGCCTACCCCCTTCCGGGGATGGACGCGCTAGTGCAACAGGTGTCCCAGTATTCGGTCTATAGCACTCTCGATCTCCGTAGTGCGTACCACCAGATCCCTATCTCTAGGGCGGATCGTATCTATACCGCTTTCGAGTCGGGGCAGCGGTTGTACCAATTTACGCGATTGCCTTTTGGGGTAACGAACGGGGTCGCTTGTTTCCAGAGAGCCATGGATGACCTCGTTGCGCGGGAGCACTTAACCGATGTTTTCGTCTACCTCGATAATCTTACGATTTGTGGATATGACCAAGGGCACCATGATGCTAATCTGAAGCGCTTCCTTGAGGTCGCGCAGCGGTATCACTTAACTATGAACGAGGATAAGTGCCGATACTCCCTACGCACGATAGATCTTCTGCGGTACACCGTGACCCATGGCTCTGTCGCTCCGGATAAGGAGCGTCTGCGACCTTTGCTCGACATGGCCCCTCCCTGCGATCGGGCGTCCCTGAAGCGCGCCCTTGGGCTGTTCGCCCATTACTCCCAATGGGTGCAAAGTTTCTCCGTGAAACTTCGCCCCCTTGTGGCCTGCGACACCTTTCCCCTGAGTTCGGCCGCATTGACGGCCTTTGAAGGCCTTAAGACCGACATCGCCCGAGCCGCCGTGGCGACCATCGACGAGAGCGGCTCGTTCGTCCTCGAAAGTGACGCCTCGGATCAGGCCATCGCGGCGACCCTCTCCCAAGGGGGGCGTCCCGTGGCTTTCTTTTCACGGACTCTTACCACCGCTGAGCGGAGGCACTCGTCCGTTGAAAAGGAAGCGTATGCGATCGTCGAGTCTATTCGGCGATGGCGCCCGTACCTACTCGGGCGGAGCTTCCAAATCATCACGGACCAGTAAAGCGTTGCGTTCATGTACGACACCTTACACGCCCAGCGCATTAAGAACGAGAAAATCACTCGCTGGTGTATCGAACTCGCCGACTTCTGTTACACCATCAAATATCGCCCGGGGAAGGATAACCAGGCCGCCGATGCTTTATCACGACCGGCTACATGTGCTGGTATCACCTCTTTGGAGGGCCTACGGGTGCTACATGCCACTGCGGGCCATCCCGGCGTAACGCGTTTCGCTCATTTCGTGCGGAGTGGGAATCTCCTTTACTCGATTGACGATATCCGCCGTATCTGTCGCGACTGCGCTATCTGCGCGGAAATCAAACCACGTTTCTATAACCCTCCCATGGGGACTCTGGTGAAGGCTACACGCCCGTGGGAACGCTTGGCGATGGATTTCAAGGGCCCATTGCCGGTGTCGAGCGGCTCTCGCTATCTGCTCACTATCGTTGATGAGTACTCGCGATTCCCCTTTGCTTATACGTGCGCGGACATGACTGCTGCCACGGTGATGCGATGCTTACAGAACTTGTTCTCAATGTTCGGTTACCCGGCCTATGTCCATACCGACCGGGGTGCGGTCTTCTTGTCTCAGGAGGTGCGCGGCTATCTGCTCCAAAATAACATTGCGTCTAGTTACACCACGCCGTACAGACCTCAGGCTAATGGGCAGATCGAACGCTTCAACGGGATTATCTGGGGGGCCGTCATGCTCCACCTCCGGACCCTCGGCCGGGGCCTCGATAAATGGGCTTGGTCGCTACCTGCGGCGTTGAACTCGATCAGGGCTCTCCTGAGTACGGCAACCAACCAAACTCCCCACGAGCGACTTTTCCACCACCCCAGGAGCTCGGGGTGTATACGGTCTTTGCCCAGTTGGCTCGCTGGGCCCGGGCCGGCCTACCTTAAACGGGCGGTTCGCGCGAGCAAGTACGACCCCCTAGTGGACAAAGTGCAGATTCTCCAGGCTAAACCTGAGCATGCTCGTGTGATGACGTCTGATGGCCGTGAGACTACTGTCTCCGTTCGTCACCTTGCCCCTTGCGGGGTCGACGACCTTAGTAGGGAATCGGACGAACCGATCGAACCCATCTATGAGACTATGGCCTCTCCCGACGCTCCCATCGCCGACAGTCCACCGACCCTCCCCTCGTCGAGACTACCCGGGCCCGACGACTTGGAGTTACCCCCTTCGTCACCCGACCCTGTTGGCGCCTCTGACGCCGGGGACACAGGGATACGTGATGCCGTACCCGGGGAATTTCGGACGCGTGCTGGCAGAGAAATTCGCCGCCCGGCCCGATACGGATGGGTCGACTGATACTTCGCACCCTATTCGTGCTGACGCTCACTCGCTTTTAGCCACGCGGCCGTATAATTCTGACAGGGGGAGAATGTAGTGAAATCGTATTCGTACTGAACCCGGGGTGATGCTCGCTGCTCGTTGTCACCGCTATTGTCACCGCTAGGGGCGTGACTATAAGACCCACTGCTGCGACGGTGCTCCGAGACTTCTCCCTTGTGACATGTTACATCGGTAGCCTCGCTAACGGTACGCCTGTATAGAATATCTAGCTTGCTTGCATTGAATGATATGAATGGACCCATGAGATGTCGCATCGTATACTTATTGTGTATTTCTACTTTACAGGAATGATGTGATGATCTAAATGCAATTAAACCAACCATTGGACTAAAGTTGTGTGGACCTGATTGGTTTACCACAACAGAAAGGTCACGTGGATTGCAAGATACTACACAGAAAATACGTAATTTAAGAAGGAAAGGGCCGAGAACAAACAGAATTATATTAAAAACCAAGAAAGAAAGAACGCAGCCTCTCATGCCCAATCTTGGGCTGACTCAGAGAAAGAAGGCAGCTTCCTGGGTAGCCTCTCATGCTAGTTATAATGCTAATTCTGAGATAACAAGACCAAAAGTCAAAGCAGCGTAGCCGGGCTTGTTTGATGCTTCAGTTGATAAGGATAGTATGACCTGGGTGCGGATAGCAGTTAGAAAGTAATGGAAGCATTTAATTATTTAGAAGTACTGTAAGTCTCCAAGCTGTCAGTCACCATGGAGACAAAGAGATTGCATTGAGACATTGGTTTATTCTATATGTTTCGAGTCAACAATGAACTAAACATACACCGCTTCAACCCAGTAGCTTTGCAGTCACGACAGAGATTGAAGTGTTATGATTATATTTACTATATCATTATTATTAAAATCATTATTATTATTATCATTAGTAGGAAGATTATGTCACTGTATTAATAAACTGAGGGCAATTCCTTTCTCCCTCGATAATTAGTACACCGCTTTGAGTTGAATCATCCAATAACCACACACCGCTTCAATCCAGCAACTTAACTTTGCATATATATATATATATATATATATATATATATATATATATATATATATATATATATATATATATATATATATATATATATATATATACATATATATATATACATATATATATATATATACATATATACATATATATACATATATATATATATATACATATATACATATATATACATATATACATATATATATATATATACATATATACATATATATATATATATACATATATATATATATATATATATATATATATATATATATATATATATATATACATATATATATATATATATATATATATACATATATATATATATATACATATATATATATATATACATATATATATATATATATATACATATATACATATATATATATATATACATATATACATATATATATATATATATATATATATATATATATATATATATATATAAATATACATATATATATACATATATATATATATATATCCAGTAATACCCCGGCCTACGTCATTAATTGGTTCCATAAGCCATGACGTAACTCGGTTTTTGACGTAAACCGGGCGTAATGTCTTAAAAATGCCTTAAAATGAAGACAAACACCGTAATTCGTAAAACTAGAGTAAATAACTGGAGGAGGCTGCGGCTTCACCCTGAATCTTTGCAGCTCCCCGTTGGGAGTCCCTCCGTTGTTTTCTATCGGTCGGGTCTTCTCCTCGAACAGGGTGACCAGCACGGACGTGTCGACCGTGAGCTGGCTTGTGTGCCGAGTGGCTCCGCGGCCCGCTTCACCACGGCGTGATTTACCCAACGTGTCCGAGCAGTTTCACCGGTGGTCGTGTCGTGTGTCTGTGACGAACGAACGAGCTCAGGGTTCCGTGAACCCGGCCGCCCCGGGGATCGACGCTAGCCTCCGAGTCGTAGGCGTGCCCCGTCTTTCCTCGAGCGGCCGAAGTTGCTTGCTTCTTTATTTTTGGACGATGCGATATACGCAGAAACGACGACGTACAGGCAGGCATTTGCAAATCCATGCACATGTGCACATGCACACGTCGATCGGTTCTTTACAAGGATATGCATCAACAACAACTTGCTACTCCCTGCACCACAGATGTCAATTTCCAAACAATTTACCTACTCCCTCTACCTAACTTTAAACTACCCTCCCCGGGTATTCGTGAAGGGGTCCATCCTCCCCCATCCACTACTTCGCACCATGCACTCCACACCACTCAATCCACACTACTCACTCCACACACCATTTATTCCCACACACCAAGTATTCTCTCCATTTATCCACTTGCACCCCATGCAAGTCAATCACTCAACACCATTACACATGTCCTCAATACACCACTCATACACTTTCTCCGGTCATCCCAGACCATTGCCTCATTTCACCAAGTTCAACGATAACCAGATTCTCACACACACAACCATTCTCGACCAATGCCTCATTTCACCAAGTTCATTCCAAAGATCCTCATTCAATTCCTCAGTTGCGCCTAAAGCTCATCCTCATGCTCACACACATGATACACCAAGATACACCAAGAGCGGCTTCAGCTTGAAGTCGCCGGTGCAATTACCCCCAAGCATTAGCGTTAGCCGCTCCTTCGCGACTTTGTAGCCTGGCATGGTCTTCTCCTCCTTCGAGATAAAGGAGATGATGATGTAGGAGTGACGTAAAGTCGCACATAATGACGTTCGCTGAACTGAAATTTACTCTAGAAGAGTGGCGTAAAGTCGGATTTGACGTAGGTCGAAATGGCGTAAAACGGGGTATGACTATATATATACATACATACATACATACATACATACATACATACATACATACATACATACATACATATATATATATATATATAAAACTGTGAGAAATAGTAGAAACTCCACAGTACGAGCAGGGCGTCTCATTTGCATTAAATAAATAATCGGGAGATTAAATCAGACGCGGACGTAGCTTCAGGACGTCGATCTTTAATTGTCGACAAGCTTTCGACCAACAAAGGTCTTCTTCTTAGTCGTCCCCAAGTTCAACGGAAGTCCGTGGACATAACGTGGACATAACGTGGAATCATAATGGTTGACACATTGAACACATTCTGTGAATACAAGACGTTTTCATCATTTTGCCCTCTGGTTCCAGACTTATGGGACACCCTGTATTTATCAATATACTTGATGGTGATGAAAGCTATAAAGAAATCAAAGACCTTATTAAACTTCTAACCAATCAAATCTTTATAGATTCTCTATATATGTTTAATGCCCAAAGCGATACCATCTTTACAATTAATCAATGCAAAGATTGAGGATGTTCGAAGAACAACGACGCAACAGCGAATGTCGGTCCCTGGCTCCTCTGTCCCTGGCCTCTGGCTGCTCTCTCCTCCCCATCCCCATTCCACCCAGGAGGGGGAGATTTTACATCACATGAGTGTCCCCAGAACCAAGTTTACAATTAATTAATGCGAAGATGTTTGGATGCCAATATATTCGGAGTTGAGAAAAAATATGGAAAGAATATGGAGAAATAGGGTCGATTTCTGTTTTTCCCTCCCCACTGGATTCAATGTTAGATTTGGTCCCAGAACCAACATTCTCCCCCTGCTCACATGGCCCACACCTGTGTGGAAGCTGCTGCTTCCAATTTACTTGGTGTCCCTCATTTATTGTCCCAGGTGATTCCATTTTTCATCCTCTGTCAGTACGTCGATAAGGGGGGTTAACAAGGAGAGATGCAGAAAATAGAGCAAAATGGAGAAGATTGTCATGGGGACCGCAAGGCTAACCCCCGCTCTAGCAGGGAGAATGACCTTAAAATGCATGTTGTTGTTGTTGTTGTTGTCAGTACGTCGATACAGAGAATTGCCATATTTAATATAGTAGCAGGGAGGATTTAATTAAAGCTTTTCAAAAATGCCCGGAGTGTTCCCTTAAGACACTAACAAGCGTTTTACATTTCAACAACCTTGTAAAGCTTTTTTTCCTCTTCCACCTTGTGCAGTCGACGTCCAATTTTCTCATTTTCATCCTTAAGACTCACGTTTTGCTCTGATAAACTGAAACGAACAACAAAACGTGCAACAAATGGGTGTGGGGGAAAGAGGGGATGTAACAGCACTGATTCACACAACGTGTTCATGATTGAGAATAATGAAGATAATTGTAAAGAAAAAGGTGAGGTCTGCTGGAAGCTGATGATAAATGTAAAACGAAGAACTATCAGAGACAAATGGCAATGGCAGACTTTGTGGAGAAATAATCAGAATACCGAGGCAGAACCCAAAGGTCAGTTTCATTTACGTAACTCTACGACATACCTGGCAGCTTCAGACAAGACCAAAGACAGTTCAACCCGCAGAGCCTGCAGCTTCGCCTCCAAGAACTGTGTTTGGCACACATCCTGGTCTCTTTGGGCCTGTATGGCTTTCCGTTCTCGTGTCAGTCGCTCCGTCATGTCCTTCAGGTCCTGTGCAAGTTGTACAAAGTGCAGAATTAAGACCAGTCGGCATCCTCATTTTATCGATAGATCCATCCAATGGCAAAAGCCCCCAAAAATGAGCATTCTAACAAAGATAAGTCGGGAAGTTATCCTTGGACTTGTATACATGCCAGTTCATAACACAGAAAATGCTCAACTGGTCACTAATATTTTATTTGGGAAAACTGTATGCAATTGTTGAAGAATGTGATATATCTCACGTCTTTTTATACTCTGTGCCTAATGCTAATCTCAGATGTACATCTTTCTTTGAGTAAATAATCTTTGTCTTTGTTTGTTTGAGTAAGGAATATGCTTCTAATGTGTCTCATTATCCTCACCTTGATGTGAACACACATACCTTGATGCAGACACACACACATAATTATACATATATGTATTTTCATATATGTGTATATATATATATATATATATGTCAAGTAGTAGATTTGTTATTGCCTAAAGTTCAGTTATAGACGTTGGGTGCTAATGTGTTATGATTTATATGATGTCTAAAAATGCTATTTCATAAAGTAAATAAAGGGTTTTTGCTTCGTTTTAGTTTTGGATGAGGAAAGGCTTAAAATGAGGTCAGGCTGAACAAATTGTATACGTGTGCTTTTTTCGAGGCTGGTCGTAAAACCACGCCCACATGCGCTTGTTTTAGCGTAATGCTAGTAGAATGACATGATCGTTAACCATATATATTTTGTTTTAATCTCAGCAACGCATGACTCTGTATAAACATGCTTTGGATTACTCATGTACACAAACCCATAAAATATATGGGTTTGTTTGGCTAAGCATACACTCTCCTCATTGTGAGTTACATTTCTGTTTTCTCGGAGCCCAGAGAAACATTTGGTCCAAATGATAAGGACGGGCTGACTCCCCCGAATGATAACGGTGGGAGGAACCTCTCCCAGTGTTGTTTGTTCCCTCGGAGATTTCCTGATAAAACGTGTCCCTATATAAATGGACTGGGAATCAATGTGTTTTCAGGAAGGCTTGACGTGGCATGAGACTGGCTCTTGCTATAGATGTCTTGGCCTCCTCCGGATCTGTATAAGTTGGTTATTAATAAAGCTGCGCCATTCCAGGCTATTGTGGACTTCTTTTGCAAACGAAGAGCTGATTCTTCACAGATGGTACCAGGAGTGGGGTGTCAACAGACGCGGAGGACGGGAAACGGAGCCCGATGGACAGGAGGAAGGCTGACCTGAGGCCGGCGCCGGCACGTTGATTTGATTAAAGGTGGGAGTTGTTTTATATCAGAGGGCTATTATTCCAAATTCGTACCTTCCTCCTTCGAGCGGGTTCAGTCTCCTTGTCTTCCCCGCTGTCTGCACTCGAACAGAAATTGTAAGTAGAGGCTCATTTAGGCCTCAGAATGGCGTAGCTTTGTTAAAGCCAGGATAAATAAATAATAGTAAGGATACAAGTAAGGACTTAACAGTAAGCTTAAAGTTACAGTTAGCACCAGGAGGGGAAAATGAGGTCGGACAGCCATATAGGTTGAAACCAGGTGGCCAAGATTTTTCCAGGAAGGAACAGCCCAGAGACAAGATGGGGTATGCCATTGCATGCCAGGGAACGAAGGGCTGTGGCTAAACTTAGATAGAAAGCCATAGGAACATAGACGGCCAAAGGGACATGGCCAGGAAGGGTGAAATGCGTAGGTACCAGGTAGGTTTGACAAGAAGGTAGTGACAACTACGAGGTCAAGCCAGAAAGCTCTAGACTAAGTTCTAGACAAGAGGTCCAGATAAAGCAGGCCAGGACCTGGTGGACAAGAGAAAATAAATAAGCTCACAGGAAATGGGCCAGGTGAAACAATTAAGGAGGTAGTTAAGCAAGCAAATCAGCGGCTAATGCCGCTCGTCCATAATCCGGACCAAGACCCCGCGAAAGGGGAGGTAGCCACCATGCCCCCAACCCCCCCCCAAGACCTGAGCTCAGCCCCGGGGCTCTAGGCAACACCCCAACACCCCCCGCCCTGCCTCCCCTTTCCACCTCAACCCACCCCCCGTCCAAACCCGTCCCAAAAAATCCTTTTCCTTGAATGAGAGACGTAACATGAATGAGGAATGAATGTATATTGGGATGTTAATTGACGTGTGTGTCTGGCCAATGTGTTTGTCTGTGTGTCATGTGCAAAGCAGAGGGTTTCGGTGTGAAACTTTGTAAGCGATCTGCTCGACTTGGGGGAAATTCAGGCCGGGAATGTCCATTTTAGCGTCTATCCGAGAGAACAGGCGAGGTCCTGAACTGAGTCCGGATTTTCATCTGTTTGGGAGTGTTTGGGAAGCGAATTGATATAAATCGGGTCAGGAAAGCACCCGGAGTGCCCTTGTCGATCTACTGTTGATATGAAGCGGTTTCTTGGAGATGGTTGCAGAATTCGAATCAATATGTGTGTTTTACTTGAATTGAAGAGTTCATTCAATGGCAGATATTGTGTATTGTATGTGTGGGATGTATCGCTGAGGCAGCTCACCTTTGGAATTGGTGTCATATAGTGCATTTTGGGGTCGGGTGCGATGAGGTTGCTCAGAGTGCCGGCGATAACTCGCCCACTCTCAGAGGAAGTGTGTGCCCAAATGCATTGTGGGTCATTTCGACTTTGCTGGATGTCGGACGTTCACATGTCAGTATCTTGTCAGAATCTTCTTCTTCATGTCATGTCCTTCATCCTTCATCTTCTTGTCAGAATTAGACATGAGTCATGAGCCATGTCGGAATAGTGGCCGGCTGCGACATATATGCCAGGCAATGTCACAGGACGAATACGTTATTTAAGATGGATTTATAAGATGGATAGATGGATGGATTTATTTAAGATGGCTAAAATAAACGATTTCAAGACAGAGTAATTAATTTCCGGAGTCAAGTTCCAACAGGAAGTCTTGTTCATACAGTAAGGTACAGTGCGGAGTGGCGGCTGGAAGATGCATCGAAGCATTTGGGATGATCGATGCGCCGGACAAAGGGTATGCTGGCGAACGATGCTGATAAGGTTAAGTTATTAAAACGCATATGGGTCTGGAGGCAGATAATGTGGGACAAGCTGCCTCACGGGCGCTGCAGGGAGAGTATTTGGAAATTCAATAATTTGAACAGAAATGTCACGTTTTCAACAGAACGCTGATCCGAGGAAGGAGGACGGTCGAGGTTTCAACTGTCGGTATGTGGTGTGGCTTGTACCAAGGTGCGTTGATGAAGCGTTGTGCGAACGAGGAAGGATGTGCGATGGGCATTGTGAAGCACGCCTCGTACGGAAGGTCCTTGGACGAAGTGTGACGGTTGTTGGATTCGTAGAAGTTAGCATTATGCTATGTAGAGCCACATTAATGGTCATTTGTCCATTGTCGCCGGACTTGCATTACTTGTGGGATAATAAAGCGCTGGTTACCCCAATTCGAAGTTTGACCTTTTAAAGTTTAGTTGACCTTTGTTCGAGATATGCAAGGGAAAGGTCAGAGGTAATTCACTAACCTTGGAAGAACGACAGGCGGAGTCAGTCTACAGGGTGTTGCTTTAACGACAGGATATAGAACCTAAATCTGGGGAGAATATCGGGACATTATATTGTGGGTAAAACCAAAATCATGTACATAATTAGTGGACAGAGAATATCGAGTTTTTTGTTGTTGTGGAAGCGTCAGTCAGGTACAGTACGCTTGGAATTTAATTTAACCGGGTCGAGTACAGTGACGTGTTCGATCGAGCTGTGGGGATTTGAGATGGATTTGAGTCACGTTAAATGGAGGACATTTGTGAGGATGAAGAGATGCAAGTAACGTGGATTAAATTGTGGTATCACGAGTTGGGTGCCAGAGATATTGTGGTTATTATAACTCACTGATTATAGGGGGCGCCGGGCGCACCGAGTACAGATCGGGTTGCATGATGGAGCACGCATGCATGGATTTTGGCTTTGCGAGGCCCCGGATAGAAATTGGCATTTCGATGCTGTGGATTATATTGTACCTGCCCGGAAAGGGGATGTCCTGTGCTGGGGCTGACGACATGCCTCTGTTATTTGTCTGTCTGTCGGTCTGATTGTAAGTCTTTGGTACTGGGAGGGCTAATTGAGTGCTCAGGCGTCATTGTTCCATGGAGGCAGGAGCTGTGAGTCACAAAATGTAAATGTAACACAGAGAGATGAACAGGACAACAATGGAGTTTATATGGACGGGTTTGGGGATGCAACTTCGTCCGGGGGTTTTGGTCCAGCCTGCAAGGAGTCCAGGGGCTTGTTTTAGGGCTGGGTCGCCAAAAATGGGATGCTGTGCCCATCTGGATGTAAAATTATCCATCAAGGACGGGGAATAATGTGCAGTGTGATTGGGTAAGAGGTAAAGGCCATAAAACACCAACCCCATGAGGAACGAAATAAATGGAGAGATGTTGGGATCACATGATGGTTGGGATTGAAGAACAACCTACTGGGATTTCAAACCTGTGTTTGGGTCTGGGGCAACTGGGTGATGGGCAATAGTGTATGAGTGAGTAATTATGATCTGTTTAAGTGTAAGAGGCGGTGGAGAAGAAAGGGGTGATGAAAAGTTATTTGTTTTAGTGTGAAGTAGGTTGGTTGCTTACTTGTCACAGTAAGATGAGAGTTGTGTTTTTAAGCTTGGTCTTTGAATGAATTGTTGCTTGGAATGTGGAAAAGTGATTGGAAAAGTGATTTCTGATCGCTGATCCGATCTGGTTTTGAATTGTTTGATTTAATTTTGAATTGATTGGAGGTAATAAGGATTTGTGTTGATTTCCTGATTTGAGTTCATCTGGAAACGAAGACAGATGGGATTAATGTGTATATCAGGAACAATTTGGAAAAGAAATATGGATATATGACATTACTAAAATATAACCAAGCAATTGAGAGTTCTTGGGTTAATGGGATATAAATAAATGCATCTACAAGTTGATGGTTTATAAAAAATTTAGGTCTGGATGATACTTAAACGATGAACAATGTTGGCAATATACAAAGAATGTGACTTGTTTTTTGGGGGGAAAACATGTGGTTTAAATTTGGTTGGCTAAGTTTTAAAGATGGAGATGTTTCGCAGAACTCTTATGATTATTTACATGAGTGGTGGACTATTCCATGGCGAAGCATTTTTCAGTTTTTATGATTAAGGTTTAAGGTCTTTATGATCTGTTTAGTGTATTTTTCAAAGGAGAGGGTTTTGGTCAATGATGATGCCAAGATTCCGGATGTGGATACTGGGAAACCATCGATGTTGGGGGGAATGAAGATTAATTCAGATTTAGCGTAGTTAAGTTCGAGGAAGCTGATCTGAAGCTAGAATTTTATTTCAGTTAGGCAGTTTGTCAGGATAGAGTGGGTGGTGGTGGAGCACGATTTGGTGGAGATGAAAAAGCTGGATGTCATCGGTGAAGCAGTGGAATTGGAGACCATGGTGCATTGGCTATGGTGCATGACGGATTAAGTGACCAAGGGGGGATAGGTACAGGACGAAGAGGAGGGGGCCAAGAACTGAACCTTGGGGGACACCTTAAGGGGGAGTGAATTGTGGTGATTAAGCTGTTGTAGATGCTGTCAATTTTGCTTTGGATGAATGGTCCAGGAAGGAAGGAGGGTGCAGGTGGCACCAGGTGTGAGTGCACAGGTGTGCACCAACAGGTGTGTGGAGCAAGGTGGTGGTATCCAGGGAGCTGAGGAGTTTGTTCACGTTGTAAAGTTTGTTTATTTAGTTTGTTTATTGTAGAGAAGAGTGCTTTTGGGATTCCGGAGCCAGAGTGGATAATTTGAGGGTAGTAGGTGGAGTAGAGGACATCTTTGCAGTGCTGTAGGTGGTCCTTGTAGGCTTGGGGGTGAACTAATTTGGGTTTAATAGGCACAAGCTGGTCTAAACAGGGTGAGGAGGATGGTGTGATTGATGATGTCAAAGGAGGCGTTGAGGTGAGGAGGATGAAAATGTTGAGGTTGCCGGCATCAGAGGAGAGAAAAGGTCGCTGGTGATTTTGAGGAGAGCAGTTTCAGTACTGTGGCTGGAGCAGAATCCGGATTGGGATGTTTCATACAGGTTATTGGCAGAGTGGTGATGTTTGAGTTGAGTGGCCACAGCACGTTCCAAAATTTTTGACAGAAAGGGTAGATTGGAGATGGGTCTGAAGTTATTTAGGGTGTCAGGGTTTAGTCCAGGGTTTTTCCAAAATGGGGGTGAAGTTTCACGAGTTTTTGGGGAAATCGGTATGTGAAGCTGGATTAAGTTGGAACTGCTTGATGAGCCATGGAGATGGATTGGGTTTTGTTGTTGGTTGTCTGGGAGTTCGGTTGTTGCATTGCCAAAGGTTTCTGTGTGGTGGACACACTCGTTGGCTGTTGTCTTGTGTGACGTGGATGGAGATGTATGTGGCTGTGTGTGGCTGCCTGGAGGGGAAGGCGGCTACAGTGGTTGATATTGGTTGTGGGTTGTCCGGGGTGCTTCGATTTGCATAAAGGGTGAAGATTGGGATATTACATTATTTTAAGTAAGTATTGGTATGAGTAATTACAGAAGTAATTATGAGTTATTATGAGTAATTAGTGGTATGAGTATTAGTTATGAGTTCCAGGTGTTGAGCTAGTTATGCTAGTTATCCAGCTAGTTATGAGTAAGTGATTATTTTAGTAAAATTACATGTTTCGCTGTGTTGTTGATCTGGGGACAAGCTAGTTTGATGGGTACCCTGGGGTCTTCAGCGTGTCTATGTGTTTGTCTGTCTGTCACACCGGACTCTTGAATGGGTTTTCATGAGACGAATTTCAGACATAACAGTGAGAATCTATTTTGAGCGAATCACAGTGGGTGAGGAAAACATTGTGTGTGACCAGACACCAGAACTGACCAGAATTGAAATTGGAAGTAGACCAGGTTATTTCTATTATTTGTTTATTCGTGAAAATAAATAAATAATAGGGGGAGGTTCATGGAGGTTAATGGTGGTTTGTTTGTATTAATCGAGGTTAATGGTGGTTTGTGTTTGTGTTAATGGAGGTTAAAGGTGGTTGGTTTGTGGTAATTCTAGTTGAAACTCTCGCTGAAGTAATTTTCGTTTATTTTTATTTTTTGATTCGATTTGAGAGTTGAGATGATTGATTTTTTATTAATTTTATAATTTTATTTTTATTGATGTTGGAAACAGGTAATGGGATGCTGAGAGAAGGATGGAATTTAATTTGAATTGGACTGGATTAAATGGGATTGAATTTAAAAATTGAATATTGAATAAAATTGGATCCACTTGGAAAAAAGTGGATTAGGAAATTGGAGACCTGTAGACCAGGCGCTCCCAGGAGACTTGTGGATCAGGTGTTCCACCAGAGGAAAAAGACCAGGTGTTCGTGGAGCACTTCACCTGCAAGAACGCCTTGGAACCAAGGTGGAAGGGACCAGTCCAGGTGTTGCTGACTACACCAACGGCAGTCTTTTGCGAGGGCAAGACTTCGTGGATCCACGCCACGCACTGTAAGTTGGCCATACAAGCACCAGACACCACACCCCCAGAACACAGTAAGGATGGGCCTAATCATAGGTACAATACTATTGATAGCGACAGCAGCTAGGGGAAACTCCGATTCCAATAGATGCGAAAACGAAACCCGACACCTCACCGTAACATGGGGACAAAGAGTATCACTACCATGTTTCGAACAGAAAGCCCTGCACACAAATTGGGTGAACATAAATTGGCTAGCACTGTCGGCAGGGCCTGGACGCGTTGGCATGGTACTACAAAAGCAACGAGAGTTCCGGGAAGACGGGCAAGCTAGCATTAAGACCTTGGCCCAACCAGGATACAAATGGGGAACCCCTGATTTTAAGCTACAAACACGCACGCGCCTAGAGAAAGGCATGACTATGCAGGTCCGGTGCAGCGTCTGGACCCCTGGCGCGGCCGGTGGCGAAAAGAACTACATACCATGCATCGAATACATACTCACGCCACAACCCCAGGATAAGGCCCCAAAGAGGGGGGAAAACACATATTGGAAAGTGGCCAGGGAGGTGGCAACAATTCAAAATAGGACACACTGCTGGTCGTGCATGCACTTTCCCCAAGCAGGCACCACAGGAATACACATGATAGTGCTACCTCTGTCCCTCAATGACCTCTGCTCACAACCTATCGATTCCCCATGTTTAGTCACCATGCTGGAAAGAGAAGGGGTTGACAACGGCAAGAGTTGCAATCGACAATTTAATTATCGCCCGTCAATGATTGCCCATGTGGCCGAGAGGCCTGCCCCCGTCTGGGTCAAACCACAGAAAGGGAGGGTCTGCCTCCAGGGTTCCGGCCACTTGCGTATGGGAGAATCAGAATGCGCCTACACTCTCCCCGGGAAGCTGGGACAAGGGAGCTCGGGGATTACATTACGAATAGTACTGCAAGATAAACACAACCACAACATAACGGCTATAACATTCTCTAGGGGGGTTAGTAGGATTAATGGGGTGGTAAAGGGACTCCAGTGCTTATCCACCCACCTGGTCCCACCCCATGGGACAATGTTTATATGCGGCGACAAGGCTTACCCCTATTTACCAAATAATTGGGGGGGCACATGTTATCTGGGTTCAGTCCTTCCTGACGTTGAGATACTGGATGAGCTAGACCCAAAGTCCTTGGACAGGCGTTATAAGAGGTCAGTCATGAACGAAGATGGAACCACTAAACTACACGGGAGCCTAGGGGAAAGGTGTTTGGTTTCTTCTTCCCAGGAGCGGGCACAGTCATGGATAGTTTCCGGATAGACAAATTGGCTTTGGCCCTAGAAAAGGTGGCAAACGACACCGCTACGGCTCATGACATACTATTGGATCGATCGGATCGCGCGCGAAAATTCTTATACATTTAGCTGGCTCACTGACTGGTTCCAGGGATGGACGGGCACCATAGTGAAGTGGTTATTGACCGCACTGGCTGTGATAATCGGGGTAGTAATTTGGGGGGCACTAATGAAATCTCTAGTCCTCCTCTGTATGAGAAAGTATTTTACAGGATGGAAAGTGAAGAAGCCGCCGACAACAACTATGGCTCTGACCACAGAGGCCGTCGACCTGAACGGGTCCTTCAACAAGGCAGTTGCGACCGGCGCTCCAGAAAATTGCATTGAATTTTGTGGCAACTGTGATACTTGTGTGGATCCCATGTGGGAACTGGCTGCTGCCTGTAACGGTGTATGTGATGACTGTGATACTTGTGCTATAAACCCCTTGCGTGTACTGGCTAACGCTGCTTATGTATTACAAGCTGACAGCTGCACGCCCCCTTCCGACCCAACTATGGATCTGATTGCGACACTGGGTCTGGCGGTTGAGGGACCCGACGCGGATGTCCTAGACCCGCAAGCCGACCAGGCGCCCATGGGAGACTTTGACATAAAGGAAGTCCCTCTCTTTTCTTCAAATGTTTCGGATCTCTTTGATCCAAATGTTTCGGATCTCTTTGATCCACATGTTGCGGATCTCTTTGCTTCAAGTGATTCGGATTCGGATTTTTACGCTCTGTACCCTGACCAGGAAATTGAGACACAAGATACTGACGACATTTTGTATTCCCCAGAACAGCAACACGTGAGGGACCTCATGGGCATGACCGTTGATTAACTTCGAAGATCTGCAAGGACTGCGTCTGCAAAGGGTGGGGGGAGCCAGTTCCGCAGGGGAAGTGATGCACCCTCTGGCGGAGCAGAACCTCATCTGGACCAGACGTCTTCGTTGTGGATCCGAAACGTTAATGAACTTTCATGTTTTGAGCCCTCAGGCTCCGAGCACGCACCACACGACACGTTCGCCAAATGCACGGGCGAGGCGCTTTGGGCGCACGATATGCCCTTGGGAGATACCCGCATTACACAATTATTTTTTCAATACCCGCATTACACAATTATTTTTCAATAAAGCCCGATGTGGCACGTTGTCTCTTAAGATACTTTGTCTCGACGAGACAAGAGGAAGGAATGTCAAGTAGTAGATTTGTTATTGCCTAAAGTTCAGTTATAGACGTTGGGTGCTAATGTGTTATGATTTATATGATGTCTAAAAATGCTATTTCATAAAGTAAATAAAGGGTTTTTGCTTCGTTTTAGTTTTGGATGAGGAAAGGCTTAAAATGAGGTCAGGCTGAACAAATTGTATACGTGTGCTTTTTTCGAGGCTGGTCGTAAAACCACGCCCACATGCGCTTGTTTTAGCGTAATGCTAGTAGAATGACATGATCGTTAACCATATATATTTTGTTTTAATCTCAGCAACGCATGACTCTGTATAAACATGCTTTGGATTACTCATGTACACAAACCCATAAAATATATGGGTTTGTTTGGCTAAGCATACACTCTCCTCATTGTGAGTTACATTTCTGTTTTCTCGGAGCCCAGAGAAACATTTGGTCCAAATGATAAGGACGGGCTGACTCCCCCGAATGATAACGGTGGGAGGAACCTCTCCCAGTGTTGTTTGTTCCCTCGGAGATTTCCTGATAAAACGTGTCCCTATATAAATGGACTGGGAATCAATGTGTTTTCAGGAAGGCTTGACGTGGCATGAGACTGGCTCTTGCTATAGATGTCTTGGCCTCCTCCGGATCTGTATAAGTTGGTTATTAATAAAGCTGCGCCATTCCAGGCTATTGTGGACTTCTTTTGCAAACGAAGAGCTGATTCTTCACATATATATATATATATATATATATATATATATATATATATATATATATATATTGTTGCGGATCTCAGCGCTGGCCTTTCCCCTTACCAAGGGGGGATTAGTCCCCTTGTCTTTCACTAGCCGACGGGACCCGGGACCGATGACGTCCTTCCCGGACAGCGTTAGGTCGGGTTTTAGGACTAGGGATTCGCTATTACCTATGTACTAATGCCGCCCAGAAACGAGGAAATAAGCCCCGCCCGAATCACGGGTGTTAGTGGAAATGCCGAGCGGTAGCGACCCGTGACCCGAGCCGTTAGCAATGACTAACCTGATCCAAGCGGTTCATAATCGTGCCACGCTTACCCAATGATGGAAATGACTGAAACACCCGGATTTGGAAGAAAGGAATAACAGAATTTATTTACACTTTGTACAATCAGAAGAAGAAGAATACACAGTGCAACCTTATACAGTCTTAACTTATCCCTGGACAAACGGGCCCGTCACGCACAGACACACTCACACCTGGATGCAGATGAACAGGTCGATGGTCCAGGAATGGCGTCCAGGCAGCTCGTTCTCCGGTCCCCAACTCGCACCACGAAGCAGATGAACCAGACGGCAGGAGCTCTCCGCGTGTCGTTTGGCGCGTGCGGGATTATCACGGGGCAACGGTAGGCTGGCTTTGGCGGTTACACTCGTGGCTCAGCCGCGTAAGTTCCAATAACCGCGATCAATGCGCTCTTCAGTATCTCACTGCTTAACTCAATGCGCTCCTTCAATACAATTCGCTCGCGATGCGTGACTCCATTCTCATCTCAGGTGAACTCGCCGAGTGCCTCTCCCTTCTCATCTGATCTCAACTCCTCGTACCATCTCATCTCATCTCTTCTCAGGTGGGGGCCTCGCGCCAAGGGTTTTATTGCCACGCTCTTAGAACCCTCTGGAACTCACCAGACGTTTCTTGCCAGGCCCTAGCAAGCCATGCCCACCGAGCTCTGGTTGACTATTGCCCTTACCGTCACCGCCTTCTGACGCGCTGCTTGATGCGGCCACACCTCGACCTCACGCTCCTCCCTGTTTCCAGGCCTACTTCGTGTCATTGGACTAGTTTCAAGTGAAACCAAGGGCAGCGAACGCTGCTGGCGGCCAAAGCGTAACAAACTGCCGCGGGTAGCCCAAAGCATAACAAATTGAGGGATGCCAAATGGGGCGCGGGATCGATTATGCCCATGATGGAAATTGGAGGGTGGCCACAAAATGAAAAGGACCTAAGCTTATTATTTCTTTACACAACGCAGATGTCACTAGGGAAATGGCCTACTCTTACACATACGATGACATAACTAA